>NC_044188.1:22289528-22589528 GCF_900880675.1 Sparus aurata | reverse complement strand
TAAACCTTGCAGTAAGCTGCTTTATCTGTCTAAATTGTTCACTTGTTTATAACCTGTCTGATAAACTGGCAAATAGAGTTTTACTTTGTTATGGTTAATATTGTCATCTTCCCATATCTCAGAATAACTTTGGTAAGTCCTGTAATGCCAGATGAATATACTCTTTGAATTATTTCCAATATCTTTCTTTCTCTCCCACCTTTTTTCGGTGTAATGCACTCACAATAGTACAAAATTATCATCATAGCTTTAAAAAAAAAATGACCATGGGTTCTTCTGATGCAAAACAGTTGAACCTACAATTTTCCATCCTCGTTGTTTTCCCGCTTCACCACTCCCTCTGCCTGACCCTAAGCATAACTTTTGCACACATTAAATGTTTACCTTCGGTTTTTGCCTCCAAAAAAAACATTCCTCATGGTACAATAAATCTAAAACCAGAAAATGTAGTCACGCCGCCACAAGGACAAAAGCTGCAATCATCATAAAGTGCATAAGTACATATTTGTGTGGCACTCAAGGCACAGTAAACAACAGCTGCAATGCAAACATACTGCTGACACCCTCAGAAGAAAACACTGTCAGCGCAAAGGACAGTTACAGATACCAGGGTTCATTCTAGCTGTACAGTATCAAAAAAACAAAGAATTTTGACTATGCCGGTTTCATTTAGTTGTATCATTGTTGAACTGCGCTACAATGAATTGTGCATTATATCACATTCTGTTCACTGTCAATCAGGTCACACTCAGAGAGAAACCAAAGTCCCCTCTGGAAAATAAAACAATGTCGCCTTTTGAACTTTATTGTCTGATGCGAGTATCAATTGTGTTTTAGAAGACAGCAGTGAGCATGTTCTCACAGGAAAAACATACAGCAGCTGTGTGGCATAAACAAGGCAACAGAAACTAACATCATTTTATATGACAGAATGAGAGCATGCAGATGAGGAAACATGACATAAGATGAACCCTTGTTTAAGTAAACAATCTAAAAATAATTAAAGTAATTTGATCTAGCAATCAGCCGTGCCTGACTGCACCTTCTAAAATAACAATCCCATTTAAATTCCCGGGCATCTCTGCTATAGCAAAGAGTTGTAACTCATAATTGTGCTTAGCACTCATTTATATTGCAGTGATGTATGTTGAAGTGAACTCTATTTAACCCCGTGACAGCGTTCATTTATTCAGAGGGCAGGTTGGCCTTACAGGACAAACCTGTTCCTTTTCAAAGGAACTCCGTGGAGTGTTTTGGCCTGTGTGTCAGTGTGCATGAACCCCACTGAGCTCATTAGACTGTTAATATCACTGTCTTCCTCTTCACAAAACCTCAAACCTCGCAAGACATTGCATGCTCAGTCGCTGAAACACACAGTCCTGCACTCACTCACACACACACACACAGACCCACTCACACAGAGACCCACTCACATACGCGCATACAAAGCCTCGCAAAGCTTTTCTGACTAAATGCGTGCCTGGCTGCTTGCTTAAACACACACACTCACTCTCACACAGACGCACACACCCACACACACACACACACGGCTGCAGCACAGCACTCTTATTTAAACTGATGTGAGTGCTGTCACGACATCCGACTAGTCCTATTTGTTCCACAGAAGCCTTGGCGTGAGAGAGCAGGGTCACCCCACTGGCTCACATGCAAATCCATTCAGTACACACGCACGCGCACGCATAAACACGCACACACTTAATAGTCCTGCAGATAAGCAAAAAGACAGAGAGACAGACAGGCAGGCAAGCAGAGAGCCATGTAAAGACTCAGGCATAGAGGGGTGGGTGGACAGGAAAACCAGACAGAGACAAACAAGGAGGAGGGTAAAAACGGAAAGACAGACAGACACAGACATGCAAATCAACCTGAGGACACGGAGGCACACATAAGCTGAAGGCCATCTCGATGGATAGATTCAAGTCTAAATTTAACAAGGGAGAGTTAGTCCTCAAAGTGTTAAAGTTGTCCTACTTCGCTCACTGGTGGCCCCAGATGGTAGCAAGAGGTAGCAGTTTGAATTTAAAAACTTAGCACTCACGTCACTTTGTAGTAAACCGTCCTCTGCTTAGTGCCTCGTGCAGATGGAGACAGTGTAGACTAGAGGATCAGCCATACATCGCAGGTCAAAAGGCTAGGGTATAACCGCAACAAACCAATTAATGCCATCCAACTACGTCTAATGTTGTGGCAGATGAACAAGGGCACCAGCTGAATGTTGACTGCTGAGTGTGCGCAGAATGTGATGATACATTTATAGTGAAATCGTTACAAGCCCTGGTTGAAATTAAATGTTTTTATTATGTGATTATAACCACCTCACCTCTTTAATAAAACACACAAAGAACTATTAACTATTTGACTGGAAGGGTACGTTGTCATGTTAAATCTACCATAGGGGCATCCAGAAGGGCAATTTTGCAGTTGTTTTTTTTTTGTTTTTTTTTTTACATGGGAGGGATGAGAGTCCACCAGGGAATGCCAGGATGGATGGTGGTGTGGGCAGAGGGAGTTTCAGACACTTAATGACCGTCCGATAAATGCTTTGGTTGAAGCTTACTGTCAAAGTCCTGTGCTCTCTAACCAGAACTGACACGTGACTATTCAAATATGATCATATCAATATCATTATATAATTTATATTGTGTAATATATTTCATGTAACATTGCCTCTTGCAGCTTTTTTAGGGATTCTGCAAGTGTCAAGTTACAAGTGTCAACTCAAGCACTGGTCTAAATTTTTGGATTATAAAGAAAACAATGGTGAAGACAAGCAGCTTTGCACAAGCTGATGACGGCTAGGCTAACAGTGATGTTAGATAAGCTAACATCATAATGTAAGCTAGTGAGGCAGCCTCACTGAGTGACTCCTGCTGTGAGGAATTCTTGCCGCAAGGCAACCTACCTCACAATTTTACCCTTCATAGGGCTGCTAATTCTAACATGTAGGCTATTTGAAATGAAAATGTTTGGAAGGCCGCTTACTGTGGTTATTACAGTGCCCTCTTCTGGGCATACTGAACTACGCATGACCCCAAAGACTAGACAAGACTAAAAACATTATACAAAATTTAACGGTAAACTATGAACAATATATTCACAGTGAACTGTGAAATGTAGGCAGAAGGACGCGCAGTTTGTCACACTACATCGTACATGTGACCCTCAGATGATTAATCTCTTCATTACATGGGTGATCATTTAACTTGAAAATACCTCACCTGTGAACTCTGATGATTACTGTTGGGTAAATTATGTATGTGACAATATAGTTTGTAAGGCAGCATGTTTTGAGAGATTTCTTATCACGGATTAATCATCTCTCTTATTCTTATTTTAGCATCCACATGCATGTAGGATTATTTTGGCATTTACACAGTCCGATGACTAATTACATGGGATGTGTGGGTATGAGCAAATAAGCAGTCTTCAAATCTTTCGTGAATCAGATGTGGGATTTATTTTTTTTATTTTTACTAACAAAGGAAACAGGAAAACAGAGGCCCAGTAAGAGGCTGGCAAAACAGGATCAGAGGGATACCACACAGTGACGCAACATGACAGGTGGACTGAACAGAAACATCGCGTGCATAAGAGGACTGCTTGGCATCACCCAAATAAATCCTAAGGAAGCAGCTCATATATGAATAGAGCACTGGAAGCAGAGGGTGGGATGGGCTTTTTTGGGGGGACTTATGTCATAAAAGTCAGAGCACAATACAGACAAAAGAAAGATAAGAAAAAAAAGTGGGTCTTTGTTTAGAGAAAGAAAGTTTACATCATCTGTTTCATCAGCTCAGTTTTGTTCTCCTCTTTCAGCGTCAGTCGCAGTTCCGAGTGTGCAGTGCTACTCCTGCAGTGTCTTGTGGAGATTTTTTGGTGAGTTCAACCTCCATGGTTGGCCATCAGATTTGTCCCGCATAGCCTAGCCCAAATATGTCAAGCGTGACAATATTAGTCATTTCATGCCCAAAAAAAGAATAGTGGGTCACATCCACCCCTCCTACCCCTCTTAAATCCGTACACGCACACACAGACACACATAGACACGCATTCACTTTTGCCCGTCGCCCCTCCCCCTCCTCCTCCTTCCTCTCTCTGTCTCTCTCTCTCTCTCTTACACACACGCACGCAAGCACACACTCAGCATGCTTCATTATACACTTGCCCACACAGCATAGCGTGCCGGAAACAGACTCAATAGATGCCAAGCTCCCGGTCCCTGCAGGCTCAGTGCCCCTAAAACACTGGATGCACCTTCCCAAATTAGGTTAATTTGCTTTTGCTAGGGAGACAGCCCAAAACAGTCTAGTGCTTCCCTGAAACAATTACCACCAAGAAAATATTAGATTATTTTTGTGTAAATTTCAGCTCTCATCGATTATTAACCTCGGCGGGTTGAATAATAACACTAGATAAAGGGAAATAGATATGAGCTAAAGTAAAAATGATGATGATGAGGACAATCAAATTGTTTTAATAATGCTGACGTAGCCAGACTATTCTGAGCGTGCACTGTTCTGTCTATATCTATTTGATATAATACACAAAGACCTCTGATAAACTTTATATATGATAACATGATTCTCAATTTCTGTCCGGTTATGTGCTTTATGATGCTGCATTAAATCTATGCCACTAACTCCCTCTTCTTATGCCCTTGCCACGGGGGTATTTGAGGATATGACCGCTTTCAGAGAGGGCAAGAGGGAGTGAGACAGAAAGAGGAGGGGGGGTTTGCTTGTCTTTCCTCTCCCCTTATGGCACAGTAGGGTGCGAGGTTTGAACATTTTTTCCCCCTTTTGTCACGTTCACCAAATCTTTTTCTGCTGTGGAGGCAGAAAATAAGCACGAAAGGTAGGCTAGACTTGAGTGGGTGAGTGCAATTTGCATCAGAGCAACTGAGTCTGCACGATTCATTGACGGGGCCATAAATAGCACGGCACGCATTACAAATGAAATCATGGCAAGGATCTCTCTCTCCCCCCCTCACTCTCTATTAGGGTGAGGGACCTTTGCTCAAATTAGGACGCAGGTTTGCTCTGGTCATTCACAGAGAAATAAGGGCAATGACATCACATAAAATGCAAAAATGTCTGTCTACAGAAATTTGTAAACCAAGTATTACCATGAAATGATTGGTCCTGTAAATGCCCCGGTGGGCATGTCTGGCCGCTATTTCAAATTACTTCAGAGGCAATGACTTATGTGCACACAACCCAAACAGAGCACAGAGTGTGACCTATGCATGCAAGTAGACAGAGCTCAGCTAATGTGACTTCAAGCCGTTGTCTGCCTGCATTTAATACACATTAACTTACTCATCCTTTATTTTCACAAAACATGATGCTAATTTAAAGTTAAGCTTTTGCTTGTGAAAAGGTTCTGACATTTTGGAAATATTAGTCATTTAATTCAAATCATCATTAAAGTATAAAGAAAGGATCAATATCAGTTTCATCTTCCTGTTTTCTCTTCCTTTAACTCTGTCACACTGTTGTGTCATGTACCCAAAGGAATGCCACTGGCCTGTTCATGTCAGACCTGTCATGTGAAGCCTACAGCTGTCGAAGCATACATTGAAGTGATGACCATTACCAACTAAAGCTTCCATCCCCTGAGACCGAAGGCAGTTAAGGTGGTTGTGCTGAGGTTAAACTAACTCAAGAGGTTAGAATGAGATGAGAGAGAAAGAGAATGGCAGACGGACACCGAAAGGTTGATGGAGTCTAAACATGGTCCAAGATTAACATGACCCGGGACATTTTCTCTCTTACACAGAACCATTTCCCTCTCAAACAGGACTTTTTTAAATTTGTTATAACGACTTAACTGAATAATTTTGCGATATATTACGTGTGATTATTTGTGTGTCATGATAATCAATTCTCAAATTAAATAATTTCTTTTATAATGCTTTTATTTTGATAGGAGACTAACTTCCTACCTCACTGCGTGGCTACGTGACGAGGCTGCGTCATTGCGTCGTAGCCATAGCAACCGCAACAGTTTCCTGACATGGCTCACGTCAGGAAAAAGTCCATTAAAACTTCTTGTATTTTATGATTATTTTCGCCTTCATTTCGACAGAGACTGGTGAATATGGTCGCTAAAGGTAGATTCTGTTTGCAAGATGTTTAGTGTCAAATCATAAAGCTTCAGTCTTGTATGGCTGCAGTGTTAAACGCTAAAATAGACCGCCGCACTGATTTGTTTACAAGGTCAGCTAACGTTAAATTAGCTCTGCCATTGTTTGGGATTACGTCTCTTTTTTATTTTGAACACACAGTGCTCGCCCCTTTTTTAACTAAATATTGACTTAACATAATGTAGAATTACTAATAGGCTACATGATGTTTACTTTGCCTACAACTAAACGAAAATGCATAGGGTTACCATTGTGTTTGATTGTCAACTATTTTCTGACTACTATCTATTACCCTTAATGCATTGTTGGGCAGGAAGGAGGCCAACGTGTTGGATACTACTACAACAAAACTTATTGCTGCTCAAATCCTGAAATAAACACTTAAAATCTTGCGTTTAAATAAAGTCAGATTATTTTAACTCTATCTGCTTCCTTCATAACGGTGGCTGAGGAACATTTCCTTTAGAGCCCGACCGGTATATTGTTTGGCCCATATTGTCCTGTCACAGCTATTAAAACTCTTTGTTTTTTCAGGGACTATAATGCAAAAAAAAGATAATTAGGGCAATGAATGATTATAATTATTTTCAGTGAAGTTTCCTGTTTCAGTGCGCTGATGTCATTTTGGATGATAAAGTTTATTGTTAAACTGTAAATTATCCTGCCTAGGTTATATATCATCCTCAAAGTTGTTTCAGAACCACATTTAGGAGATCATTGCGAAATATGTGTGCTTATCGTGTGATCGTCATCAGAATTTTTTAAATCCCTAATATCAGTCAGAGTCTATAACTTCTTAATCTTGGACCCTCCTTCCCTAGTAGCCCCCTCAGTGCTTGTCTTCATGCTCGTGCCGGACTGCGTGCCCTCATGGGTTTATGTGTTCGTGTTTGTTTCCTCTCACGACTTGGGCATGCGTCCATGCAGAATAGATGAGTTTATGAACAGCTTGCCTCTCTCACATTAGACTGATTAATAGTTCAATCAGGGCTAAAACGGACAAAATGTCACGGGGGAACAGTTGTCGTGCAAAATCAGCCCTTTTATATCTGCATCCATCTAAAAGGATAGGCCTGCTTAATGCCATCACAGGGCGTAACTAATTCATCTGCATTGTGTGAGCCAGCGATTGAGGATCTCTGCTGTGCTTTAAATGCAGAGCCTAGAGACAGTAGGGGGGCAATCAGGCTATTAGCGTGCATAAGCATGAAGCCTGCTCTTTGATTGGGCAGGGTTTTTGTGTCTGCACTGGTGTGTGAGTGTGACAGAGTTCACGTGCTTGTTTACATGGGAGAATGAGTGAAGGTTTCAGTGTGTGTATTAAGTTAAATCTGCCTGTCAGTACAGATTGATGTGTGTCTATGTGTGTGTATTAGGCTTTGGGCCAAGTCCTTGTGTGTTTGTGCTGTACATTTTCCTGTGTGCCCTCTCACTCTAATTCCCCACTGATGGTCTGCGAGGGCATTTAATGTCTGGCATGCAGCCGTGTGCCAGGACCATCTGATAGGAGTGACCTCTGGCCCTGAAGTTAGCCAGAGGTATTCAATCTGAGGTCAAGTGTTGACTTAGCGTGATAGTTTGCCTTTCCTAATGGTGAGGATGGATAAATACCCCGAAAGGGTGCACACACAGACAGACAGACAGACAGACAGGGGCTGGGTTGGGCTTGCGTTTTTGTTCTCCTCGCATGACCTCCTTCACCCACGGGCGCATCACTGACTGTTCCTCAGTGGTTACTATTACACTGCAGGGGTCTTTCCTTGGTTTGTACTAACTAAAAATACATAGAACAGAGGGTACTCAATTAATTTCTCCCTGACTTATTTGAAACTAGAATGTATCATACAAGTAATCATTAATCACCACCAACAAGACTTAATTGTGGGGATTGTTTCCACTCTTGAAAGTTGAGTCAGTCCTTGTTAGACATTGTGTTGCCCTACGTTGGAGGACAGACTAATGTATGGCTGTGAAGTCCAAATACCCTCAGCTGTGAAATGCCATAATCTACAGTCTATAAGCTTAATTCTGCCATAAGCTTGACTGATTAATCTATTGAATAGAGTGTACGGAAAATGGGTTTAATATGGTGGACATCACGCTAAGGGATTTACCCTTACATTAACCTCAGAGGCACCTCAAGTGCTATTCATCAGTTTAAAAGTGCCACCCACTTTTATCCTGAAAAGAGGAGTCAATTTTCCTGGGTAATATTTGGCAGAACACAATGTCTTTGTAGACATACTTTGATATCAGGGTTTACTTACTGATTAATTGGCATGTTTTTACTACTGTCGGACAGTGTGTTCTAATCTGAAGGGAGGGACTTTACAAGAATGTTGAGCTCAAAGAACAAGAGAGACACAAAACTCACCTCTTAAGAGCTCAGTTCAAGATCAGGGTTCAAAACCTAATTTGTAACATCTGACATTCAACTTCTAAATCAACATTTGACTGTTGATATATAGAGTATATATTTTTGCATGTCTGTCTAGACCTGGTATTTCTGCACAGCTGCAGATAAAGATTAGGCAACATTAACATTATTACTATTAAACTATTTGTAGATTAGATTCCAGTGGTGGCTGTGCAGGATTGTCTCTGACTCTTGTGATCCTACCATTTCCAATAACTCCAAAAGGTTGTAAAGTCTAAAAGTCAAATTTTATTGAAAAAAAAAAAAAAAAGATCAACTCATTTAATCTCATGAATCAATTTGTTGTTATTGCAGGATTTAGTTTGAGTTCTTTTTTTGTTCCTTTTTGGGGTGATGACATCATACAATACGAATGACAGACATTTAAAGCGTCATTCTGAAACATAGAAGATGGAGCGTGAAAGAGGAGACAAAGTGTTCAATATTTTGTGTTTCCCTTTTAAGTTGGGGTGGCCAAACTTTTTCTATTTGATGGTCAACACTGAAATGGTGAATGGTGACCCACACAAGCAAAAAGCAAGCACCAGTTGTGTTAACATGTAAAATGGTATTATATGAAAGAAATTCATAGATCCTAAGTTCCCTCATTAAAAATAGATCAGCACAGACAACAATTCATGATATAATTTTTTTATACTAATTATTTTTTTTCACTAGAATCATCTCATGGTGGGCCAACTTTGGCCTGCAGATCCCACTTTGAACAGCCCTACTGTAAAGGCTTAAGCTTGTCTTCAAGTCAAAACAGTTAGTCAATAAGTTGATTATCAAAATTAACCAATAGTAATTTTGATAATCATTTTATTTTTCAAGTAAAAATGCTGATCCAGTTCTTCAAATGTAAGGATATTAGGCTTATGCTGTGCTGTTGGTCAAAACAAGCAATATGACAGTGTTTCCTAGGTCTTGGGAAATGTACATATTAGTCAGTATTGAAATTAGCTGTTACTTGCAGAATCAGATAAAAATCCATAACACACACTTTATACCATTTCCAGTATGGCTTATTCTGCTGGTCTTCTTCTTGTTTCCAGGAGACAAGGAGAGATCAATGGAGCAGGAGGGGGAGGAGGAAATGAAGATGGTTCTTAACTGTCCTCCAATCCACCCACTGCCTGAAGAGATAAAAAAAAAAAAGGTAGGCAGCGATTCAAACATCATGTCCCTGAAAACCCCTGGCAGGTACCTTGCTGATTTTATTTTCTATTTGAAGTTACATCTGAACGCCAGGGGAACCAATACGGAATCATTTTCACAGTATAGACATGTATTCACTGTGGGACAATACTGCACTTTACCATTCAAAATGACATGTTAATGGAAGAAGACCATATTGACACAACATATGTTGGATTTTTTTTAACCCAGAAACACAAATGTGTTGAGAACATACAGTATTTTTTTCCACCTTGATGAGTATTTCAACACTGCACACTCTCCATATGCTGCAGTAATCCATATGATTTGAAGAAATGGGACACTGTTTCCTCTTTTTATCTTCCATCTGTTTTAAGATAAAGCACAGAGGACGTTAACATGGCAGTGATGCGTGTTGCTTTATATCCTTGTCAATGTCAGGTGGCAGTTACATATTCCCATATGATATGCCATATGGTATGAATATAAATTAGCAAGGAAAATCTCTAGCTTCTCCCCATTCAAACAGGAAGCACATGGAGGATCTACGGTCGGTGTATTCTCTGTCTGTCAAAGGACATAATTTTCTCCAAAGACCGTGTTTTACAGAAATTGAAAACTCTTTTGAAGCTGGCGCTAAAGCATTTTTCACATAAAACCGCATATTTCAAAAAGGCTCTTTCACATGCCTTTACATCCAAGCAAAGCAGCAAGCTAAAGTAATTAGATTATGACTTTTTTTTTTTTTTTTGCAGATGTGTATAACCAGTGGTTCTACTTCCCATTCCGATGTGTGTGAGAAGAGGTGTGTTTCCCACTGCGTCCTTGGCAGAGTTAATTAATGTCTCATGCCTGTGGGAAACATAGCCAACTTGGCTTCATTTACACATACATTGGTAACCTTTGAACATGTTTTAGTTCATCTCCTCCACATTAACACTGTATAATATTCCAAATGGAACAGCTGGCTGATGTGGGAAGGACCTCTGCACCTGCTTTAGCTGTGGCTAAACTAGGCACTAATTTTCTTATCTTTCTTAGGGGTAGGCTACATTGACTGAACAGTATTTTTGGAATAATGATATCTACAATTAATATAATTAAGAATTGTAACAGAGTTTCTCTGTTCCCTGTATTGCTTTGTGCTACATTGTAAGCAATCAATCATTGTCACCAGAGCTATTTTGGTTTTTGGAACTCTTCTACTGTGAAGCCAGCAGCAACCTCAATGTATATTGCTGCTGCAGGGTCGTGATGTAAATTAACAAATTGCTAATTTGTTAACGTTATTTGGCAAATCCCTGCTGTTGACTTGTTTACCGCCTGTGTGGGCGTCTCAACATCCAGGTGCTTGTTTTTGGTGCTGTCAAACTTAACAGACGGCTGTCGCGTCAACAAGTTCCCAGCTCTCAGTTTTATCGGTTCAGTGTTATGATAACCATCAGAAACGGTCAAAAACAGCAAGACCGCATTTGTAATTCCTTCAATTACACTTAATGTTCCTGTGTTCGGGTTGCAACAGTATGAAATGTATCACGGTTTCAATGACTTGAACACACGCTTTATAATAATTTCACAAATCAACAATGTCCTTGGTCCTGACAGCTATTAAACTTTATATAAACATGAAATATTGTGTTTTATCAATACTGATTGTGTAGAATTAAATAAGCAAATGCACATGGCATGATAACTAATTTTCATACCATGGTATACCTAGAAAGCAACTGTGCATGATCATACACATTTGTCATTTTTGCTCAACTAGACATGGCACATAGTGAAGTAGTTAGATTGCTCAAAGTGTCTCTCTCACTCTCTCTCGCTCTCTCTCTCTCTCTCTCGCTCTCTCTCTCTCTCTCTGTGTGTGTGTGCTCTGGATTCTCTTCCTGTCTCTCTCAGTTCTTCTGTCTGTTGCTCTCTAGTCATTTCTGGAATTTCTCATTGAGGCCAGTAGATGGCTGTGAACAATACATCCCCTGGTATTATGTGAGGGTGGCCTTTCCATGTACAGACAACCCCCCCCCCCCCGAACATCTCTTACAAACACACAGTCCATTCTCCCATCCATCCATTCGTCTGTCTGTCTCTCTGCCTGCTGCGCTGCGGCCAACAGACACAAATGGGAATCTATTTTATTTATTGATTTCTGTGGTGGGCAACCATCATGTGTGTGTGTGTGTGTGTGAGTGTGTTTGTTTGTGTTTGTGTGTGTGTGTGTGAGTGTTTGTGTTTGTGTGTGTGTGTGTGTGAGTGTGTGTGTTTGTGTTTGTGTGTGTGTGTGTGTGTGCGCATCCCTTTCAGTCCCTCTGTTTATGATTTGTCACAAGGGCCATGTGATAACCAGACACCGAGCTAAGGAAAGACAATAACAAAGAGAGGGAGGGAGAGACTGACATTTTGATCATAGCTCATCCATCTGGTTCAGTCTCAGGGTCTACCTCCCTCCCTCCTCCCTTCAACCCCTTGTCATCCACTCAGATTCCAAAAGGTCCGTAAAATAGAGGATGTTCTGGGCTTAGCCCCCCGCTGAGTACACTTCAGCACCATTTATTAGAGGAGGCTTAGGTGGCTGGGGGCGAGCGGAGAACAAAAAACAACAGAGGCAGTGTGCGTTGCGAGCGCAAAGCTGTGGGCAGTACCATGTGCACTAGTCGGCGTGGGAGGCAAAGAGGAGGTGGTGTACTAACAGGCCCATTTAAGTGCTGTTAATCCTGGTGTGCTGGGAGAGGGCTGGCACCAAGGTTTAATGGTGGGCTGCTGAGAAGGAGAGCGCTGCGGTTACGCACACACACACACACACGCGCGCGCACACACACACACACACACACACCATGCCTCCCACCCACACACTTGGGTACAGGAACGCACATACTTCCACTGAACTTTAATGCCGACAGTATGTTTATATACGCAGGGATGCAGTTTGAATACAGCTGCAGGCACACTACCATATGAAAATATCTTCTAGTACTTCCACATACATTACAAGACAGCAAACGATGTTAGACAGGGTGTGACACCACCAGCTACTTACATGGATTCCTTTTGATGAGGGTTTGGGGATTGAAAATGGATAATCTTCATGTTGAGTATTAATTTATGTTGGACTTGCAGATCTGCTCTGGCAGCTTGTCCATGGCATCTACTTGTCTTCTGCCCAGTGCATGCTGGGACATTAATTAAGGTAATTAGCAACTCATCACTATCGGTGTGTTTCTTTCAACAGGGACAGCTACTGTCGACCCCATCACCCAATCAGTGAATGTTGGCAGTGATTGTTCCTGCAAACCACAGCTATGTTGAAACTTTATGTTCTATTATGTTACAGCTTTCTGCTTCTTTATGTTTATTTCAATTTCTTTATATATTTTTATGTTTTGGTTAGGTTTGGGCATAAAAACCCTTTGGTTAAAGTTGGGTTTTAGCTTATTTTGTTCTGTTGAAACGGCATCTCAAACAGTGGTCTCTCTCTTCATAGCCATCTCACCTAATGCTTAAGTCAGCACATACTTTATACATGTAATCTGAATGTCGTATGACATGTATCATAGAAGTGTTTGATCTGTATGGCACAGACAAATTTAACGTATACATGGTTTGCAGAAACCTACAATTAGAACAATTTTTTCTTTTGACGGTGATACAATTGTTCTGCAAATGTGCACTTTTTGAAATTTTAATACCAACCATTCACCACCATTCTTTACCAACAATCTGCAAGTGCACGTATTTTCCACGTCCTCTTGCTACCTACTGACCTAATTATTTTGGTGAGTATAGAAGAAATACTTTTAATCGTTTGCTTCATATTTATGTGGAGCTAAACCAACCACTCCATCCTCAGTGCTGAACTTTTGTCCACGACAGTTCTAACAAAGGAATCGAAGATAATCAGCGCAGTATAGTATTTCATTGTAAATATGCTGAGAATGCATGCTGCTTTTCAGTTTCAACCTGTGTCATGTGATCACAGTCATAATTCCCCTCAGTCCCATTTTTTTGTCTTTCTCAAGGGCACATTAGCAATTATTATTCAGGGACCAGAGAGCTTTCACTGGCGGTTTTTGAATTGAATATCAAAACTCAAACCTGCTTCTCTAAGCAGGTGGTCGGACTAAAAATAGTGCTGCATTTAAAAAACAGCAGGAGCTGCGTTGGCATGTAGTTACAGGTACCAGTGAGAAGATGAAATATGATCCAGGAAGTCCTGTTTGATTAAAATTAAAAAAGTTAATTCCAAGCTTTATCAGGCTCCAAAACACGGAGTTCAGTATACCGAAGGGCAGGATTTTAATACCCTGCAAGTGCCTCTGGTAGAATGTCCTGTTCATGTTGAAGCAGTCTGCCTGGAATTTGTGTTTGCACTTTTGGGCCAACACAGTGCACTCCCGGATGACGGTGCATTGCGTTGCAGAAAAAAGCATAATTTATCCGTGGGAGCCCTCTGCGTCAGGATCCATCTGTGCTAATGCATCAGCAGTGCTATTGTTGGCCTGAACACAGCACAAGCCTTCATATAATTGCCACCACCAAAACTCAAAACAAAGCTGTTTCTCTCCTTCCTTACTTGGCAGGATTTTTCTCCAAGTTGTCAAAGTGACACTTTAACTTAGATGTGTTGCCTGTTTTCTGGCACACTGCTCCAGTCCAAACATGGCTGATGGATTAGTTGTTTGCAGTGCGGCACAGAGCCGAGTACAATGCAGCCTTTTTACGCAGCAGCTGAGAACCTCTTGTTCTCCGCGAGGTGCTGATGCTACCTATTCACTTGTCAAGTGTCACAGTCCGAGAGGGGCTCCAACACACAGTGTAACAGGACAAGACGTTCACCTCCCAGAGAGAGGGAAGCGCGTGGAGAAAGAGAGGGCGAGAGGAAGCAAGAAAAGGAAGGCTGGACAATAGGGACAGTACTCCCTTTTAACTTGTCAAATGTTGTGGTGTGTGAAGAGCTCCGAAACACAGTGTAACAGGACAAGACGTTCACTTTATAGATAATTAGGGAGCGAGAGGAGCGCACAGGAGGGAGAGAGAGAGAGAGAGAGAGAGTCAGGAGCATCTCTGTGTGTGAGTAAAAGAGATAAGAGAAAGATTTTCTGTTGTTGTTTCCTTCAGAGAGAAGCAATGAATAGAATGAGAGCAGAAAGAACAAAAATGAAGACACGTTATTCACACACACACACACACACACACACACACACACGCACTGCACATCATGACAAGCTTTCACTACCTATCTGACTGCAGTTTCATTCATAATTGACGGTGCTGAATTTTGTTAGTCAGAGCAATTATTGTTTACTATCCATTAATCTGGCAGTTATTTTCTCCAGGGAAGGATTGGTTGTGGGTCAATAAATCGTCAGAAGAAGTTGAAAATTTCAGACAATATTGACACTTGAGGAGCTGAAATCACATTTTTTTCAGACAATTTCTCTTAAGAAAATGATCCAAAATAGTTGCTAATTAAATTAATTGCCACTTAATTTAATAGTTGACAACTAATCGATTCATTTGATATTCATTCCAACTATTAGCCTGAGGCTGCCATCCATACAACAGTGTCCCAGCAACCTGGTACTTTTCCTTCTCTGTCTGTCTGTGCGGGTTACACTGCTGTAAGTGTGGCGCTACATGGATAGCTGACAAAGCAGAGACACTGGATGTGTCACCGTAGGGCCTGAAGTACTGACTGGGGAGCCAAAGTACAGCTCTGGCTGACTGTCGTCTGTTAAAGTGTGAGGTGTAGGTCACACTGTATGTAGTGTAAAAACCCTATTTTGTGTGTGTGCGTGTGTCCTTGTATTCCTCACTGTATGAGTTTTAGACCTTGAGAGCAGGACATTTTGTAAAGTAATGGGAGAACAATTCAGCCAGTCCTCACTTTAAGACTTGATTTTAGAGTTAAGGTTACCAAATGAAAGCAGTGTGTTAGCAGAGCAACAGCAGCTCCGGCTCCTCGTCTGTGTCTACACACTGTAGGGTGCACTCAGGACCAGTATTGAGTGCAAGCCACCCGTGTTTTGGCAGCACTCAGAGCCTGACACTTAATCACTGTAGTTACATGAAAAACAGTAGAAAATAGACTTGAAGCATGAAAACAGCTCTGGGTCGCGGTCATGTGCAAGGGAAACGCCAGCTGCTGGTTTTGCAGCCTTTCTAGGCAGGCAGCTGCTGAAACATCTCCCTATAGACAGGCTTTAGTACGCCGTTTACCTAAGCTTAGGGTGGGTTTCGTGGTGTGAGTACATTATGTAACAAAACGACAAAGATTCATCAAAAATTGATTTACTTTTATTGTAAATAGGGATGATCCTCTTTGCTGTGCACTCCTTATAGTAAATGAAAACAGATTTGCTTCATGTACACCTGAACACCTGGTGTTCAGCTTAACTGTGTCTGCCTCCAGGGCCATCACATTGTATAAAAGGCCTTACTCTTCTTCGTGACATGGTGGATGTTTGAGTTTTGACGCTTGTGCACCTTTTTAACCATCTCTGTGTGACTACATTGTTTTTGTCTTTTAGCTCACAAAGTAAAATCAAACTTCTGAGAGGGTCCTGATTTTTTTTCCATAACACTGTTGCTCCAAAGATGGCACATCAGTCGCACCTCTTTGCTTACTGAATCTGTATTTTCATTAGTTTAAAATAATTTATTAATTTAGTGGAAAACATGTTGGGACGGGCATGTATTTATGATGATTAAGATTAGGATTAGCACTTGGAACGCGATTGGAGAAACCATCTGTCTATCACTGAGCTACTTTTAACCAATCAGATCGACCAGATCAATAACCCTACCACTAGGGGAACCAGTTTGTAAATCAAACTCTTATTGAAGCCATTCAAGAGAAGTTTGAAAACATGTTTTTCATCGAGAAAAACCTTCAGTTTCAATGAAATATACTCTCCTGCTCTGATATAACTGATGCTGTAGCAACATCTACACTAACCTCTTGAGAAGCCACCATTGTCGTTTTCAAACGAACAGTCGCTTCACTGGCTGGGCGTCACATCTAAACCGTAGCTGGCAGTAGTTCCTCAAAGAATGCTGATTAGTTTGAACGACTGTGGGTTTGGGTGAAGTTTGGAAACAGAAGATGGAGCACACAATCTCTACGATTCACCTGAAAAGTAGATTGTGGACGTCTTTAAGATCGATCATGATATAAAATCATCAGATTGTCCATCCGCCTACCTCACTAGGGACTCAAATGTTACAACAGTGAAACACTGTGAAACCCCAGACACAAGCCTGGTTGGTCGCTGACGAGCTTGTTCCATTTTTTCTCTGAAACTCTGATGCTATTACATTGACTGCTGTATCTGACTCAGTGTTAAGGTGTTAAGGCGAAGCTCTGACTAGCCTCTGTTGTGTCTTTCCATGCCCCAGACTGTCAGCTGTCCAACTGAAGTTTCTCAACTACTCTCCTTCTCCCTTCCTCCATCCATCCATTTTTAATGTGAGCATGGCAATGTCTTCTAGAGGAAGAGAGGAGAGAGAGCAGCCTCATGTCCCAGTGAGCTACACCGTGCTACACATCTCTCCCTTTCTCTTCTTTCTCCGTCTGTCTCGCTTTCTTTCTCTCGGTCCTCCCTTCCTTGAATAATGGATAGTTTTAAACCAGACACGCTCCTCCCTTTTCTTTTAAATTTTTTTTTTCTAAGTCTTGATTCCTTCCCCTCAGTAAGACCTCAGGAAGTCGCTGGGTAATGGCAGCACATGTGTTGTCTGTTCACGCTAATCAGTGTATCTCAGACTTGCACCCTTCTTCTTCCTCCTCCTCCCTCTTCATCGTCTTCCTCACCTTTCCTGGCCCTTTTCAGTCTGTTTTCTTAAATCTTGGAGAGGGAGGGAGATTAAGAGTTGGGGGGGAGAGGGAGAGGGGGAGGTTTCATCAGGTGAATGCTGATCTGCGGTAATGACTAAGAGGCAGCGGGGGGGATTATTGTGCAATATTGTCACGGGTGTTGTCTGTAGCCTGGAAATACAAAGTGACAATATTGCATGATAATCCAGGGTCATTACAAGGTCACATGCTGCTTTTATGAAGCAGTTGTCATGCCAGCCACTGCGGCAGTTGTTTTCCAAAGATACACTGTGTTCAGACAGTCAATCCCTAAGTACACAGTACAGTTCGGTTTATTCAGTTATTGTGAGTGTTTGTGGCATGTATGAAATTCATGTTGTTGTGCGGTGAAACTGCCCTCAACATGTTACGTTTTACATGTCAGAATACCTCAGGTTACAATTCTCTCCAGCATGCACTGATAGGGGCAAGGGTTTTAAATAGGCTCAACACTTTGCTCTAATTCTTGAACAGTCACACAGACATAACATTCAGTGTCAAAAAAGAAAGAATTGGCCTATTGATAGTCGCCTCAGTGGACCATTATCTATGGTGTTCACTAAGATGTTTTGTGTTTTGGGCAAAGCTATTTTTGCACTTTTTGAAGACTGTTGCATTCACTGCCATTCTTACCACCAGCCATTCATTTACTATAATTTCTCATTATCGTAGCTATGGCTTTCACCACTTATGCACACTCAAAGCTGAATAAGACTGGTCCCGATGTGTTTGGTGGTTCCTGTTGAAAGTCTAGGAACACTTGAAAATCTGGTAGAAATTAAGGCAAGTTGCATGGGGACAACAGAAATGTAAAATGATCACCAATCATACCTAACAGTGGAAAAGGACAGGATTGTCTTATAACATTCAAGGACCAGTGTGTATGATTTAGCATCTAGCTGACCCTTTCAAGAGCCCATGGTGGCATTCAGGTAAAAACTTAACCAGTAGGCTTTAGCACATTTATGATATAAACTAGATTTAACTACAATATGACATAACTATCATTTTCAAGTGTCCCCTCTTGACCCCTCTCATATTGTATGTGGGTATAGTTATATAGTACTTTTAACATGCCATATATTTCATCTGAACTCAATATAGATTTTACAAATGGGAAATGTGCATTTCAAAATCTATCCATGATTACAGAAGGCCTGTTCTGTTACAAGCTTCATAACTGTGTCAAAACCTTCATCTCTAATTAGGGATATTTGATATCAGTCAGTGCAGATTGCACGATGAAAAAGAATCAGAGGGATGTTGGATGTCTCAGAAGTCTGTTCTTTCATATATTCAGTTTCTTTATTTACTTGCTCTAAGGGACTATCTTTATTCTTCTCAAATAATTGAAGTGGTGTGTGAAAGGTTGCCAATTTTGCAGAAATTTCTTTTCTTGTCATTTCAGAGAGAATTTAGTTCTCTCTAGTTCCAATCGTTTCATTGCATTCTTAATTAGATTAAAATGTGTTGGTTTAGTTCTCTTTTTCAAATGAGTGAGATAAATGTTAGTGCCAGCAGGCTGACAAATGATACCACGATTCTGTGCTGTTTCTTTTACTATGTCAGGGTTTTATTCCTGGAACCGCCAACAATGTATCTAAGTCAATATGTTTATGCAAAATTCTCGATAAGGTTTGAAAAATGTTTACTTGAACACTTTGAAATGGCCTTTAGTGACATAAAGCTTCAGTTATGTGTACAGTCGACCTGAATTAGATGCTCTCTGTTTTACTCATTCATAAACGTCTGAAGCTTTTTTTTGCATAATGCACTTAGCTGCAGCACAGAGTTAAACACCACAGGCAATGGCACTTGTTTTCTCCTGCCTGGGAAGGTTAAATGAAGTTGCGTTTTGTTTTGCTCCACTGACTGTCATCTAGTCAGACAGAATGGCAGTCCAACTGGTTCAAACCGCAGATGAAGAACACAAAAGTAGGATAAATGTCCAAAAGGGTACAGGTTTCATTGACAAACTGGACAGCGATCGGGAAAAAAAACAGAAGAATGCACCCAGATAAACAAGGCAGTCGTGCACACTCACTCACACACACACATTTCAGCCAGTGTTACCTCCTGTGGCCTCTCTTGGCCTACCGTGCCGTGCCATGTCGTGCCGAGCCATGTGTTGTGATGCGTGGTCTAGTGGGGCTAACGGAAGCACATGTGTTGTCTGCTAACTCTGATTAATGTAACAGACTATACTCCCCCTTCCCTCTCCGGCTGCTTTTTCTCACTGGCTGCCCTGCTGTCCTGCCGTCACCTCTCTCATGTCTGCACTCAGTCTGCGTTTCAAACCTGAGCCCCGAATACGAGAGAGAGAGTCATTAAAATATAATACAGCATTTCTCTTGTTTTGTTGCTCCAGAATGGAATGTATTGGAGACTGTGACACAAACAGCCTAGGTTTTATATTACAGAACGACAGTTGCAGGACTCATGCCGGTTCAAATTTCTGGCCCCGAAGAGTTCAACTATATTTTCTAAATTGTCATTCAACTGTTGAAGAGCTACTGTAACATTATATGCCATCAGGAGTAAACTCTAAATAGTTTTGCACTATAGATTAAAGAGATGCCTTTCTGGAGATGGGTTTCAGATGATCAATGATGTTCAGTTATGCTAACCCAGCACTATTCAGACATTTTTCAAACACTGTTTAAATATTTAGTCTAAAGTTATAAGTATAACATTATAATCTTCCTAGTTTACATTCATATATTAAGCTGTAAACAGCTTTGTGTCTGGTCAGATATGTTTCGCTACTCATCCATCTAAGACGGTCTTATATTAGCCAGGTAAAGGCTCAGTTAGCAGCCAAAAATGGGAAACTATGTTGATATGCAACTCATCTTGATGGAAGAATCAGTTTGTAGGCTAAATTCCCCAAAAATATCATAAAGTTTGTTATACGTATGTATATGTATAACTTTCCAGTGCCACAGATATTGAGTGTGAACAGCCACCTAGTTGCGGTGAGCACTGTCACAAGTCAGTTCTGGCGAGGCGTATACCCTCATATAAGAATATACATGAAGACAAGTAGACTGAGTGGTTGACTCCCTCGCGATCAAACCCCCTACACACGGAACAAAATGGACACTGCTGCCTGCTCCTCAGGCTAGTTGTTTGTTGTTGTGTGTGCTGTGCCATGCCGTGCTGTGCCTCACCCTGTGTTTGGATGTGATGTCATGCGTGGCCAAGTGCCGGTCGAGCAGCCATAGGTGATTCTTTCCCTGCCACTGCCCTTTTCCCTTCTTCCACGCAAAGGAGCAAGCGAGGTAGGCCAGCCAGGCGGACTGGGAAGGGGATGGCGAGGAAAGAGAAGGTGTGCGAACGCGAGGACAGCCAGTCAGCCGACAAACATGCAACACTGGATTACACCCCCCTCTGAGCCCCTCACTTTATTATGCCCCTTAATTTTTTTTTTCACTACCCCCAATGGTTCTGTCGATCCCTCCTTCCTGCCCTCTGTCTGCCCTGCTGGCTTTCCTGTAACTGTTTCTGATCATTTCAACCCCTGCCCTCCGCATGCATACGTCCGTGTGCGTGTCTGAGTGACTGACTGTGGATTTGTCTGTGCTACTACCTTGCAGACACACACAACCCAGACACTGGCCATCTCACACGCTTTGATTCATCCACTCCAAGGTACAGTATGCCCCTGATCTGTCTGCCCCCTCCTTCCTCCCCTCTCTGCTACTCGCACGCCTCTGCCCCCACCCACCCCCTCCGCCCTGCACTTCCCTCTATCCCTTGTGACCACCGCTACCCCTCCCGTTTCCCTCGTCTACACACACCCATACACACGCACACATACACACCCAGACAAAAAGACCTAGAAACACATTCATTCACTGTGCCGTGGTCAAGGAACGAGCGCACGAAAAACAAACGCACTTGCCTACATTCGTACTCATGCACTTGCTCATAAATGCGAACACACTTGTCATGTGATGTGCGGTGTGCCATGGGGTCCAGATGAGTGGAATCTCAGTGTTGGCTCTCGCTACACTGAGCACCACGGGGGGTCTTTATCGTCGCAAAAATCAACAAAGCCACAGTCACGAAGCGGCCGTCTCCATCACAAATACAGGCACAGGGATACGTACGCGGCCATGTGCGCACATGCGCCCGGGCACATTCAGGGGCAAGCTGGCAACACACAAAAAGCAAAGAAGAGGAACAAAAAAAAAAAAAAAGCCAAAACAAAAGGGCTCACTCACGCACACAAAGTGACAAAAGCTCACGAAAAACATTCTCGTTTTGACACGCAAAGACAAGAGCACAGCTGGACCATGTTCTGAGTAGGACACCCTCATACGCACACACACCCCACAAGCTCTCACGCACAGTCACAGTCCAAAAAGGAAAATAATTTAGGAAAATTAGGGGGAAAAAAACATGGATAAGACCCTTAACTACTTAATCCCTTCTTAAATGATTGCGTGATCTATCGTGTGTGTGATTTCAGAGAGAAGTGGGATGAAGCGCCAGCTAAGCAGATAGAAAGGAGAAAGCATTTGTCTGATTGAACGAGAGAGAGAGAGAGAGAGAGTTTGGAAGAGTTTAGAAAGGGTCTAGGTATGATGCTTGGCAGTGCTCCTGCCTTTGTTTTTTCCTGTCTAAATCCGCCGCCCATCATCATATCACTTGATTAAACCTAATCCTAATGCCTCTAATCCTCCAGGCCCCCCCCAAAATAAATAAACACCTAAGTGCCTTTTACTCCTCCATAACATCTCTAAACAGATCTCTCTGTGCACCGCATTGGGCCTCCATACAGTAATTCTTCGAGTGAGTCTGTCTGTGAGTGTGGGTTGTAGTTTTTCCAGCCTCCCTGCTTTCCAAAAGCACACAAGAGAATTCTGTTTTTTCTAGTGCTGAGGATTAAAGGAAATAAAATTGCGTAGTCTGTCTGTTTGTGGGGATCTGTCGGGGCCTGTTGTCTGCACAGCTCTGTGTCTGCCTGCTTTGTACAGCCTGCAAGCTGTCCCGCCATCAAAAACCTTGACCGCAAGTTATATAGGTCAGTAGTATCTGAAGTAACGATTATTTTCAGTGCTGATTTTTTTGTGGATTATTACTTCCACCTAGGATGTTACGTGTTGTGTGGAGGTTTGTGCAAAAACTACTGAGCATATTCCCACAAAATACTTGCATGGAGCCAAGGTCTCAGCCCAGAATAGACCACTTTAACAATTAGTGTGGGTAAAGGGACAGATCCAGGAATTTTTCCTCGCCAGGGTTTTTTTTCTTCTTCTTCTTCTTTTTTTATTTTTTTTATACATTTTCTTTGGTATCACTGAGTACAATTATATGTGGATCCTAGACCTGGTTATGCAGTTATGGCTGGTTTAAAATTCAGGCTGATATATGGCTGTCGAGTTTGCTATCGGATTTGGCTTGATAGAATTAAAGGGAACCGTTGGGCCTTGGCGCAGGTTTGCGCTTTACTGAGTGCTATTCAAATGTTTATGATCAATGCTTTTATCAAAAAATAGTGAAACATGCTCATCACAATCTCCCAGAGCCCAAAGCAACGTCTTCTTTTGTCCAGCCAACTGTCCAAAACCAAAAGACTCTTCATTTGCTGCTCGTCTTTGTCATAAACAACAAAGGCAAGCAAGCAAGCCCTCACCAGCAAATGTTGATGCAAAACAACTAAGATGGTAAATCAGTTTTAATAATAGTTGGCAATCAATTTTCTTTTGAGTGAATAACAAATTATTCAAGTCATTGTTGTCAGCTCTACTGACATAAATAAAAGGAGCGGGTCCGTTTGATGCAGAACATCAATCCTAGCCTCTGTTGTCCCTTTAAGCGCCTGCCTTTGTAGTTCCTCTAACTTCTCCAATGAATCCTGCATGTCGTAACATACAACAGCCATGTTATGAATCGCACTGGGTTCATTTGTATTTGTACGTGGAGACTGTACTGTGTGGGAACGATGTGTGCTTGTGTGTGTTAGTGGCTGGAGGCCTGGTCAGCTTTTTGTCATGGAATGCATGTGAGTGTACATACGGACATCAAGGGTGTACGGGGCATTCGTGTGTGTGTGTGTGTGTGCGTGCATGTGTGTGTGTGTGGCGTCTACATTCGTGACAGTGACCCTATTCTGGTGTTTTGATGAACCAGATGGTCCACGGCAGCTGTAGCTGAAGAGGCGGAGGTGGATGAGGGAGACAAGGAGGAAAGGGCAAGAAAGGACGGTTGTTGAGGAAGGAGATGAAAGGAGACAAGGGTGCATGGAGCAGATGGAAGATTGGGGAAATTTGAAGGAGGAGTGGAGAGGTGGTGTGAACGTAGCAAAGGAGAAGAATATAGCAATATCTTTTTATGCGTCTTGTCTGCATGGCGTTACATCTCCACCCTTAGCGCATGAGACAATGAGCGCAGACAGACACACGAAGACAGTCGGGGAGGAAAAAGGCATCGTGTAAATTAATTATGTTTCTTATCCTGGCAAGACACCAACCACCCGCAGAATGCCCCCACCCTCTGCAGCGCCCCCCCCCCCCCCCCCCCCCCCCCCCCCCCAGCCCCCAGCCCCCCACCCACCCCCACCTGCACCACTCCACCCCTCCTAAATGTTTCACATCAGGCGAGAGGTAATAGCCCCATGTTTAATTGATGGAGCATGCAGGCAATGTGGCGATAACATGGACTGTGGAGGGGGTCTAGGACGCAAAAACACGGACACACACTCACATGCGGAGTCGTAATGGTACCTGTTAGGTGTGGACACATGCTTGAGGTTCAGTTACAGGGAGGGGTGGAGGACTGGCGCTCTGTGGTTATTGAACACGGACTGAGCTCCCACGTCACTGATGTACCCTGAGGCATTATGCATGTTCTGCATAGTCACATACATTATGTTGATTTTACAATAAGAGCCTTTGTAACAGATATTCATTCACTTCATATATAATAGAATAATCTTCGCCAGATGAATTAAAGCAAATGTGTTGCAAGTGTAAGAGCTGCACGTGGCCGCAGTCCAGCATACTAATGGAGTCAATCAAGAGACAGAATGAAAGGGAGATAAGAGAGACACAAGGGGAGCCATAGAAGTGTTGTGTGCACCAGAGGACAAAGAGATTCGGTGTGTAGAGGAGACGCATCTATTGGCTGCTGGCATTAAACATTTAGAGGACATCAAGACCTTTCTCCTCTTCTCCCTCACTCACTCTTTCTCTCTTTTTACTTGCTTCATTCAAAACAGTCCTTGTTTCTCTCTTTTCCTCTCAGGTATTTTTTTTGCAAGCACATGTGCCTGTGTGTATGTGTGTATGCGTGTGAGTGTGTGAAGGGGGTTAGCTTTGTGGTTTGAGTGCTAAGTGAACGTGTCAGTGCCCAGGGCAAGGGGTCCCCCCGCGGGGCCAAACTCAGTCACGGGAGCACACAACCCACTGGTGGCGCAGACATTCTGCCCTGAGGTTATGTCCGTGTGTGTTTGTGTGTGAGTGAGCAATTGTGTGAGTTTCCTGTCTGTCTGAAGATGCTTATGTGAGTAAATTTGCCTTTGTGTGTGTCCGTCTACGTCTGCGTCTTTTGTTTGTGCCTGCGTACGTGTTTGTGCTTGTATCTGTGTGGGTTGTGATGTGTGTGTGTCTGTTTGTCAGTCTGTGTGCGTCTTTGGGTGTTTTTGTCTGCGTCTTTCATCTGCCCCCCGTGTGTGCAAAAACGTGCTTTTGACTGTGTTTGTGCTGGATTGTATGACTGTGAGAAAGCTGTGTATGTTTGTGTGTGTTACTCAAGAAATAGCGAAGGCACGATTCAGCCCTCAGGTCACTTTAACTTTGCGTATTGCCCTCTTGTTGTCGGTCTTCATGACTACATCACACGCATTAAGAAGCCCCCCCCCCCCCCCCCACACACACACACACACGCACACACACACACCACCACACCACCACCACCACATGCACACACACTCATCATCATAAGCATTTTTGGATAAAATATAACCCCACTCTCACACACACACATACACACACACACACACACTCTCTCTCTCTCTCTCTCTCTCTCTCACTCTCTCGTTCTATCTCTCGGTCTCACACACACACACCCACCCACTTAGTAGTTTTTGCTGTATCTATGCCTGCAGGAACCATGAGGACATCTGCACAGTAAACACTAAACCCCCTGAGTCCCAGTCCCAAATATTGCTCACACTTGCACGCACTTACTCACTCTGGCTCTCTCTATCTGTCTCTCTCTCTCTCTCTCACACACACAAACACGCTCACACGCTCACGCTGCAAACAGATAATAGCCCATATTCTCCAGAGTGCAGTCTGCAGCAACACAATGTAATACTTTGTCGTGTTGTGTAGCTTTTTTCTCCACCCACACTAATACATTCCCTCCTCTCCCTTTATGTCCTCTCTGTCCATTTTCCTGTTTTCAGTTTCTCTCAGGGTAAAAGTCCAGCTCAGGGGAAGCCAACACCTAATAGGGAGAGCATTAGGGGCACACCTTTGCTTTATTTCACAAGCATCCATGGGAACCCTGCAAAGAAATGAACATGAAGCAGTACAAAAGGCAATCAGGCACCAGATCTCAGACTGCTTCCCACTCCTGTTTTGTGACAAACTCATTAGGCTCTGGCGTGTTGAATCAGGAGTATCATGGTGTAGGTGGAGTGTACTGATGTGTCTGGGGGATGTATTTTCTACATTTCATTATCATTTCAATGTTCAGTACTTCCTTGTTGACTATTATTCCACTGAGTTTCATTTTGAGATGTCGTTGCTGTAGACCATTTTCAGATGGTGGCTGTTTTCCTCTGATCTCACGGTCAGGGTGGGAAGCTCAAATGTCTTACGGCTGTGTTCCAGGTTAAAAGTTGTTTACATATGGGGAATCTGATAAATTGTTGCCATTTCACCACTTCCTGATTGATTAGCAACCAAAAAAGACAATGGAAAGTGAAAATCTGGAGGAAAATCGGTCCATATATTCAAGGTAAAACCACGTATTGGTAACCTATTGGCTTCCGTTAGCATTCAGCCGCTTCCTAGCTAACATTACTGTTTAAAGTTACTGTTTTAAGGGATATCATAAGACCATAATTCTAGAATATCAGCACTCACTTAGGACACATTTATTCAAACCTGGAACTAAAACACACTGGATGTAAGTCAGTCAGTAATGTTAGCTAGGAAGTCGCTGAAGGTTGTTTTACCTTGATGTGTGGCTTGATATCTCTCCAGATTTTTATTATGCATCATCTTTTCACCTATAGACAAATTGTAATCTCTCATCCTCTTGCTTTTAATCTGGTGCCACCATCAAGTCAAATTTGGTGCTGTGGTTTATTACCAAATACCTGCAAAAATACCTTGTATTAGGGTTTTGTTATCACTGTGTCCATTTGTTGGTTGGTTGGTTGGTTTGTTAGCTGGATTACATCAAAAACTACAGAACCGATTTCCATATAACGTGAATGGAGGATGTGTCTCAGCCCAGAATAAACCCTGTTAACTTTGTAACATTGAGAGATAGTCATTATTAACAATTTTTGTTAATAGTGTCTAATGGCAGAGGTATGCGCTCTACTGAGTGCCATTCTAGTTTCCAAATGTATGCATGTTAAACCAAGATTGTGAACATGGTAAACATTACTGCAAGCATCGCAAAGATAGACCCTTGCTCCTCATCTTGTACCACAGCATTTGCTGGAAGTGCAGTGCTCTTTTTACCAAAGTGTTCTTTCGTCTGTCTTCCTGTCTGTCATGGCTGCTAGAAGACAGACTCCCGCTGTCCTGAAGACATGAGGCAGACGTAATCTGCACCTAGACCTGACATGGATAGACAAGGTGCTAACACAAAGCAAGAAGACACTGTGATAGGTGGGAACAGAAAGTTAGATGGAGGGACTGAGAGAATGAAAGAGAGAGAGAGAGAAGCAGAATCTTCTTAAATGCATCACCTGTCAATCACTTGTCACGTCAGAAGCACTTTCAAGTGTTGCTGTGTGTTTTGTCTGCCTGTCTCGTCTCCCGTCCTGTCATTCGTTTTGACTTCTTTCTTACTGTAAAGAAGGAGGAAACAAGAGAGGCAGACACAGCGAGAGAGGGACGGCAAGGACGGCGATCATTGAGTGAAACTCATTTCAGTGTCTTTCAGGAAACGACTTTCAAGCAGTAGGCTGCCATTCTTTTGATCTCCGTCCTTTGACTCAGCTGTCTTCTCAGTTTTGGCTCTTACCATTTGTTCTGCTCCGTTTGTACTCGGAGATCACCAGAAAGAACGAGACAATGTAGCTTTCAAACACTTTTTCAAAGTCATCTGAGTGGAGATTTAAGCCTTCAGCCGCAATTATTCTCTCCCTGTAAATTATGTTGATTTCAATGTCACAAAGTATTTACATTTTTATTTACATGTGTACATCCGAAGGAGCTTATTTGGAGTTGGAGCCAACTGATGGATCTGCACCTAATTTGCATTTAATTTTCTGCAGTCTGTAGAATAGAAGGCTGATGAAAATAAACAGCATCTGACACCCTTTACTCTGCTTTTCTTACCTCTATCATAAGCTCCTTTCTCCCTTATGATCACAAGTGGATGAGTTAAACAGGACCCGTTTAATCAAAAACTACCATAAGTGCGGGCCTAGATGGGGGAAGAGGAAGAGTCAACTTTTGACACAAGAATGTCCACATGAATGTCTGTTTAAGTGACACACTCATTTAAAAAGGCCATGGCAGAATCAATAGGTCTCCTACCCCTTGGAAGCAAAGTGTGCGCACCACAGCAGAAGAGGGTGTCCAAATGGACAATCATATGACCTCTGTGCCTTGACAGCAGTAATTGAACGATCAGTTCCCGGTTGTCTTCCCAAGCATGTCAGCTTCGTTTGCAAGTTTCTTTCCTCTTGTTTACATCATGCAGCAGTCTATTTGGAGCATTCTGACACGGCAGCCGTCAGCATGTCATCTGAATTTCCGCTGCCTCTCTGCCACAAATCATCACGAAGATGAAAGCTCGGGGGATGTGATCTTATCCCCCGTAAGCCTGAAAGAAGTGACAGCAGCTTGGAGAGAATGCGTAGACACACACAGAAAAAGGAGAGATAATTTTGGGATGTGTTTTTTTCGAAAAGACAGCAATAAAAACAATATCTGAAGGAGGGATTAGAGTATCTGTGTTCCTCGGCTTTGAAAGGCTGACAGATAAAGAGATGTTTTTGACACCAGCGGTTGCAACAGATTTTGATGGATAATGGAGCTTGTAGTTGTCAGTCTAAATGTTTTTATAGACAGCTTTGATATTTCAGATGTAAGAAGGCTCCATACAATAAATCCTACAAAACTGAATGCTATTTCTGGACTTATCCTTAATTTTTCATTTCCCGATAAACAAAACAAGTAATATTTTGATTTATTTCTGTAATATTCAACACTCTTGAAGTGCCTATTGTACTTACAGATGTATACGTATAATTGCTTAAATTGATAATATTACGTTCATGTTAAAATATTATATTCTTGAACAGCAAAACACATTCAGTTCTTGTTTGATATAATAAAAATAATAATAATAATAATAATAATAATAATAATAATAATACATTTATTTTTTATAGCGCCTTTCAGGGTACCCAAGCACACTTAACAAAGTGGAACAAACAAAACAATACAACAACAAAACAACAATAAATAGATAAACAAAAATTACATCTAAGATAAAGAAATAGAAAAGTTGATTGATGTGGCTGGATCTGGAGCTGATAGGCCTTATTAAAAAGATGGGTTTTTAAGTCTCTTTTGAAATTCTCCAGAGAAGTCAGTTTGCGGGTTTCAGCTGGGAGAGTGTTCCAGAGGGTGTGGGCTGTCACACAGAAGGCTCTGTCGCCGAGGGTTTGCAGTTTGGTGTGAGGGATGGAGAGCTGGTGTGTGCCTGATGAGCACAGCGTCCAAGACTGGGTATTGGGATGGAGGAGGTCAGACGGATATTGGGGGGCAAGGGAATGGAGAGATTTATAGGTCAGGAGGAGAATTTTGTAAGTGATGCGTGATTTAAACGGGAGCCAGTGAAGGCGGATGAGAGTGGGGGTGATGTGTTGCCAGGGCTCGGTGCAGGTGAGGACCCTGGCAGCAGAGTTCTGCACATACTGGAGCCTGTCCAGGGTATTGGAACGAGATATATGATGAACAAGATTTACCAGATGGAGATATACAAAATGTGTAACCAACAGACCGTGGTCAAAGTTTTAATCACTAGACTAAAATTGATGCCTGTCGCACTAAGACAAGAAGTTTATTGCATAAATATTATTAATCTATCTAATAACAAACCTACAAGTATTGAGTCCAACAGAGACACATTATTCTCCTATCGTCATGAGTTAACTGTCCTTTCCATTTCATAGTAGTCTGTTGTGCGACAGACAAACAGCCAAAATATTTGCTTCTCAATCATGCTTGTCTTGTCATTTCTAATAAATGATATGTGTTTTTCCTTCAGATGGAACGCAATGAGACGATCTGTCATTACTGCGGTGTAAGCTACCTCGTTTTCCACGACTTCCAGCAGCTCCACGCCCGACTGGCTCGGATTGAGGCCGAGCTCCGAGAACTGAGAGGGACCGCCGAGAGGGAGAAGGCCCGGCGAGAGGCACTGGAGCTGGGCAGGCTGGAATGGAAGAGGGCGCTTCAACTAGAGGTGCAGAGACAGGCAGAGGAGAAAGACAAAAGCGAAAGTAGAAGAGCTAGAAAAGAGGCACAAAGAAGCGGGGAATGCCCTGAGAGAGGAGTTCGAAAAGAGAGGAATGAGAGGAAGAAGACAGAGATGAAAGGGGAGTATCGGAGAATCAATGAAGAAAAACGAGAGACAACTTAGAGGAGAGCTGGGCGGCATGGAGGAGGAGCGACTGACGGAGCAAGAGAGAGGAGCTGAAGGGGGGGGCGAGGAGAGAGAGAAAGTTCTGTGTGACGCACTTCAAAAGGCCAATAAAAATGTAGACGAGCTGAGAAAATACCTCCAACAGCTGGAAGAGAGGTGAGGTTTGTATGTGTTTGTCTGTGTTTCCCGTCCCCGGTGTGAAATGATCTCTAATACTAGGCTTCATGTGGGCAATTATCCTGTGAGTCATGCTGTTAACACAAAAACACACAAACACACTCTCGGGCAAATCAAACATATATCCCACTATCGGGTGTGTGTACGTGCAACCTGACACAGACCTTTGCCGTATAATTACAGATTCCACCGCCGTTTTAAATGCCTCCATGATCCAGTACCTAAAAAAGGGGGAAAATAGGTACATGACTTTTATGAGACCAGACTGTTTACAATAGTTATCAGGTTTGTTCACTGGCTGGAATTGTTTTCCTCAACGGCAAACACACTCATGCACACTGCCAGCAGGTTCTGGTTCGACAAACATCCTCCTCATTTTGTCAGAGAATCGACTCGCTTGCTTATATTTAGGAAAGAGAAACAAGCAGCCAAGTAACACCTCATTGATGCATCACATCAGATCAGTGTCCAGAAATGATACGTGAGGGGGAAGGCTTCGTTTTATCAGGATGTGTGGAGGTGTTGGGTGGACAGAAGATAACCCTGCCACTTTCATAACATAGCGAGAGAGAATGAAGTCCTACTCAAAGGTAGAGAGCTTGTTTTAGCTTTGTTTTCAACACCCCACATGCCAAAAACGATTATAACTTATTCCATTGCGCCATTTTCTCTCTTGATCTTTATACTATCGTACAATTTGACTGGCAGCGCTGGAATGTAGCTTAGTACATTTACTGAGGTATATGATACTCGAGAGTATTATGCTTTGTGCTTCGCAGTTAGTTCTCAGCCATGAGCCCACATTTTAGAAGGAAAACACAGAGGCATCTAAAGAAAGGCAAAATTGGGAGAACAAAAGCAAGTGATACCATTTTGTAAAGATTTCTCTAATGGTTAATGCCTGGAGGCTTCATATAACATCAAAAGTGCACTGTAGAGGCTTACAGCAGCTCCCAAAAAGCATTTGGCATTCTAATCGATAACAAATGTTTGAGTTATGTTATTCCAAGGGAGCGTGCACACAGCGCCTCCCGTCTTATTCAGTTGATGGGTAGATGTAGTCCTTTGATCGCTGTGAATTACTTTGTGATACCAGTATATGACACCACCTGATGTTGAGATGTAGGTCTGCTCCATCTTCAATTAAAATGCCAATGCAAGAATTCTAGCCCATATCAGGTCTTTATTCAAGATGGGGTCACTTTTTTGTATCTGGCACGCAGTTTATTATCTGATTGAGAGGGTTGAAGAGGATTGTTTGACTATTCTGATTCACAGTAGGGTGTCGAATCAGTGTGAGCAGGATCACAGGACAACTAGGCGATTGACCGCGAACCAGTGTGAATGTCTGCTGATGCACTTTTCTGATGACACGATATTGATTAATGATGTGATGTGGGTGGTGTGTGCGTGTGTGTGTGTGTGTGTGTGTGTGTGTGTGTGTGTATGTGTTTGCATGTGCCCTGTTCAGAATCAACTGGTTTGTGGAAATTGGTGGTGTTCTTTTAAATGTGTGGTTCCAGTGTAGCCAGTGATGTATCAAACTGGAGCACTGACATCTTGAAACACACCTAGAAATAATCACAATAATTCCACAGCCCTTTTACCAGCAGGGGAAACTCTTGATCTAGTGGACCACAAACTCATCTTCACATAAACAGACTTGGTGTGGGAAGGCCTTTAGTCCCTCAGAATTAGGGACAAAGGACTTACACCCTCACATTAGTATTAAACAGTCACACTGGCAGAATTTAAAAAGATCATTTTCTGCAACAGAGCCATGGAGCATGTCTGTATTTGAAATAGTGGATACAGCCGTTACCCTTTTCTCTTCATTACTATGCCGTTGTTTACTGCAATTTCTCTCTCCACCTACACATGTTTTATATCTCAGCTGAATGGAACAAGTTCACTCACGTTCTCTGGGGGCTACAAGGAGCTGTTCTAGGGAATGTAAGTATACACCAATAATGCTTGTATGAATAAGTTTAAATATCATCTCAGGATGCTTACAAACGTCAGAGCCTCTATTTCTCTGCCTGCTAGTGTGTGTGTGTGTGTGTGTGTGTTTGTGAACAGTAGAATTAAATAGATCATGGTAGATATTGATGCGTTTTACTCTTTCCACTCAGCACCCCCATTTTCAAATTCAAGCATCATCATTATCAAAAGTATGTTCGTATGTATGTTTCTGTGTGTGCAGCTACCCACATTAACTGACATATGCTGTACACACATACACACACATGCAAGCAGGTGGTGAAGACTCCTGTTGTGTCACTTACATCAGCTTTAAATTGTTGGTAATCAAAAAGCAGGTGTGTATGTAATCAAACAGCTATTAAAGGCTGAGTTAAGTTTCGGGGAAAATATGTGTGAAATGCTCGCGTGCAGTCACTCATAGCCCAAAACATCTGAAGACTGTCCTGTTGAAGTGCAAAACAATGACAGCAATCTTAAGGGCTAGTCACACGAGTATATACAGACGTGCATACACAGCCACACACACACACACACACACACACACTCACACACACACACACACACACAAACACACACTTGCAGCCTCACCCACAAATGCCCAATGTGCAACACAAATAGATAATACTTCATAGGGTGTTGTGGACACAATCACACACACACACACATGCACTCACACAATTAAAATGTTTTCTTATTAACTCAGTTGGAAACCATTCAGGTAACAGTTCTATAGAACCACGCAGGTGTTTTCAATTACTCTGTCTGATTCACTGCATTTGATACACTGTCCACTTAAAAACATGTAAATAAGCATGGAATTCTGAAAGATACACCTTCCTAGCTTTTCTCCATTCATTTTCAGTCGTATTTCCTTGGGTGCTTATCAGAGCTAGACTGATAAATTGGCAGGTTAATGCCTAATTTAGGCAAAAGCACAATAAACAGTCCTGCAGGAAAAATTGAGGCCAGGTCATCGGTATGCCAGGTGAGCTACTTATGGGGATACAGGGACAGGAGTGTATAGGCAGTGTTTCCCACACATAAACTTTGAATTTCTTGAATGGTGTTAAGACTCCAGCTGTATTTTGCATTTGTGTTGTGATGTGTGTTTCTGTTTAAAGCTGAGAGAGAGCTCCTGTCTCCCTCCAAAGCTGATCTACACTCATCAGGTCCGGCACCACATTGACAAAGAGCAAGTGACATGGCAGCTGGGGATTGGCTGGTGCTGGAGAGTGGGGATATTTAAACCGGTTCCACCAAGAAGTTGCCAAGGATCCTTTTCGCTTGTGGTTGAATTGTGTTTACACTAGAGAAATTAGTATCTTTTGAGAACCAAAGAGTGTATAGTTAAGAGCTAGAGTGCTCAGTGTTTGTTTTCCAAAGCAAGCCTGTTCAGAAACAGGCATGAAGCAGTAGGGGTGAGCTGCCTTTTCTATACTCCCTGATTTTCTCCGGTTTTTGGTTAGGCTAAGGCTTAGCAAATGTCTTTCTGTTCCTTTTCTTTCATAGGGTTTAGTTAGATTACTGATTAGAAGTTTAGATTGGGGTTTGTTTGTTATTTTGGCCTAAGCTTGCCCTGAACACAGGCTTTACTGCTGTATATATTTTCACTCACACTTTGTCTTTGTAAATAAATTATTATTGTTGTACATACACTCTGGTGTCATTGGGTTTATGTCACGCTTTGGTCACCATTTTGCAACACAGCAATCCTGTAGAGGTCTGATTTATAGATGTGATATTTAGTTATGACTTAATGTTTGTGGTGCAACCAATTTTAATAACTGATTTACTGTAGTTACTGTGATGGCCTCAGTGTGGTCTCCCTCTTTTGTCACATAATGTTAAGCCAGGTTGTGACATTACAAACTAACTACTACCCACTAACCCTGAAGTGTTGACTTTACACCTTGATTTAGAAGAAAACTTACACAAGCACCATACATTCACTAAATAGTCCACTAGACACTTTTCATTTTCTCTGAGTGTCCCAATTGTAAAAAGCAAAAAAAGTGTAAACCCATCATGACATAACACATTGGTTGGTATGAAACTGTTTTGAAGCCTTGAGCCTTAAACTAGAAGTGACAGCATTTGGACGAGAGGTGAAGTGACAGTGAAGTCACCCCCTGCTGGCCATGAGAAAGAATTCAGGTTTAAGGCACTTCCACATTGGCTTCTTTATTCATTGATTTGAAATTTCTGCTCTTGACAGTACCCACAAAAAAAAACCCAAAATGGACCTAAAAAGTCACTCAGTGGTGAGCAGTAAATTGAAATTTCGGAATTCAAAGTCACAGCAGCTCTATAGGTATCTGTCTAAATGCTGGGCATTATATAACAAGAGGTTACGGTATACAGAAATGTCAAAGCCAGGTTTAAACCTCCAGCACAGATTGGTTCACCGTAGATATTTAGCATTAATTTTTGCAGTCTTTGTGTATGTGTGTGTATGTGTGTGTTTGTTTGTGTGTGTGTGTGTGTGTGTATGGGCCACAGCCAGTATGCTCATATGGCTTGCTGGGTTGCAGGTTGTCCGTATGTTGTTGTGTGTGTGGTAGACTGGTGAGCCAATCCACTAATGTAAGCTGATTATCTCGCTCATACACCGCACGCAAGCACACACACACACACACACACACACACACACACACACAGACAGACAAACACAGTTGTGCTCTGGAGCCTCGGGGGCCAAGCGTGGGTCAGGAGGTCAAAGTTCAGTCGGAGATAATGATGCCAGCACAGTTATGTGTGAGACGCCAGCATGGGCTGACAGCAGTAAATACACTGTTTTACTCATTTGCCTTCTGATATATTTATTTTGTCGTTTGAGTCAAATATCCGTCTTCTGCCTCCGTCACCTGCTTACAAACTCACTCTCCTTCACGCCCCTCTGTTGATCCCTGAACACTCACACCAGCAATTTGCCAGTGCTTTGCTGCAATTGCACACCGTCACTCACACAGGTGGTAATGAATAGATTAAAAAGCAAAAGAGGGGGAGAGAAAAGGAGAGAGATAGCATGCGAGTGGGAGTTAATGAGGATGTTCTGAATGGCTGGCTACACAGCAGGAGTGTGACTCTGTTGTTATGTGAGATGTGTTTATGATTGACGGCTCTCCCCTCCCACCCTGAGAGACTTGATACAGCTTTTGTTGGGAGATTATATAATTTACCATAAAAGGACAATAGATTTTATACTGGAATGGATGTAAATGTCTCGAGCCAGCAGGGTACTTAAACAAAAGGCTCTGGCACTTGAGCAAAGTTTTAATTAGAGACACTGACCTAAGACCCCCCCTTCCCCAACTTTCTCTTCTTCTCTTGACATGCCATTCCTTTTTATCCTCTATCCGACTTAGTTTGACCCCACATTGGTCTGACAGGATAAGAGAGGTGGTGTGTGTACGCTTTTGTGTGTGTGTGTGTATGTGCGTAGTGGGAGAGCCGGACTGGTAGCTTGATAAAAACACACTCACCCTGCAACCCAAGACTGATTAAAATGTCACCTGTAAGACAACGCGTGTGTTCGTGACACAAGTGTTTAGGTGTGTGTATTTGACAGGTGCATGACAGAGGAAAGCAAACCAAGAAGGGTAATAATGTGCAGCATGCAATTAGACCTGATTTAATAATGTCACCTGCTAAACAAGTTCAAGCACAGATGAGCTGGTGGTATTGTGATAAATCTGCTTTATAAGTTGATTAGCAAGAATGTTTGGTGTTTTCTTACATGTGAGTGAGACATGAGGTGGGTGGACATGGATACCGATGTCAACAATGTCACGGTACACAGCTTCCGAGTCTGCTCTTCAGCTGCTAACCGAGTAGAACAAAGCACATATCCCCTGAATCAAAGAACAGAGGTGCAGCAGCAGCAGCAGCTTTCATTAGCACAAAGCACACAGGCCCTAAACCAGAGAAACAGAGCCATGGTGGCAGCACCACATTTTTTGTTATAACCCACTAAGCACAAAGCACACACCTAGCAGTAAGGAGTAACTGCAGCAGGTAGCCTTTTCAGACTGAGGTATGTTTTTGTCTGCTTCTTCACTTGTGTTTATATGATCCCTTCATTATGGCATATAACAGAGTAGTTTGTTCGTGTAATTATTAGACTTAAAAATGATGAGAGCTCGTTGAACGTAGCAAAGTAGCTGCTAACACATTTACCTGCTGACCAGTGAGAGCTACAGTGGAGTCGATGCCTATGTAGACAAGCAGTGCGCACTCACATGTTTCAGAGGTGGCTTTGGAGGGAGGCCTGAAGGGAGTTGGGATTATATCGGTTGGAAACTTTTGCTTCAGCTTGTTCTTGTTGGTTTCTACAATCTTACCAGTCCCAGCTTTGATAGTGACCCTTTTCTGATTTCTTTTTACCTTCTACCTATATCTTCCACCCCGCATGTTGTGAATGTGGCAAAACGCCGCTCCAGCAGACGACACAGATATGCTAAATTCACTTTCAGCTGTGTTTGACTTATTAATTTGAGACTCTAGACCAAAGTATGTTTGGGTGCTCTTTGAGAGCTGGTGTCTGTACTCAACCAGAGATAATTTGTGTCGGAAAAGACTCATCACTCTGTGACACTGCTCAATGATCGTGAGTAGTTTTAGTAGTAGTAGTAATTCAATAAGGCCAAAAGAGAGGCAACTGATCTATCTGATTGCGTCTACTAGATAAAAGACAATCCCGGATTTAAACATTGAAAAGCTTATCAACTATATAAGCGATCTTTGTAAGCCAGCTACTCATGAGAAATAAAGTAAAGGCAAAAAGTGTAGCTTCAGTGGCAGTTTAGGCAATTTTAAAGTGGTTGAATCAAAGCGTGAACATGTACACGAATGAGAAGCTGATACTGGTATAAAACATTAGAAAGCAGCACAAAGTAGGCCTGTATTTAAAGGCAGAGTTGGAGCACAATTTGTATCCTTCAGTTAAATCAGGGACCAAACATTACGGTATTATGGTCGCTTGTTAGCACGGCGAGTCCAGCCTAGCAAACCATGGATTTTATACCAATGAACCTTTACCCTGCACTTACCAGCTTTATTAATTGTCATCAGTGTTTGGGCCTTCCCAGATAGACCCATTTGTTATGCTCTCTCTTTCTGCCTGTATATCAGTTGAATGCAATTTACATGTCAATCAAAACTCACCAAGGAGTAAAAACTACCCCTTGGTAGAAGAAACTGCTAAAAATGTATGTCCAGACAGAACTCATCTAACCAAAGACAGGTTGAAACACATCATCTAACTCGTGCGCATGCCTATGGTGTTGAGAGAAGTGTCTGGGAATTTGATACGCTCTGCTTGCTTCCCCTTGGTTGGTCTCAGTCTTGATCCAAACAGTGTGTCTGCGTGTGAGTCTGTTTGCGTCTGTACCCAACTCTGTGTGATGTGTGTGTGTGTGTGTGCGTCTTTGTGCAATGCAGTGAGTGTTTCTGTGTGCACACACACCTGCACACACCTTTTTTGCACAGTTATAAAAATGAGATTTGGCAGGTATGAAGAATGAATCATGAAAATGTGTGAAAATGCACACAAACACACACACACACACTCACACACACACCTGGGGCTGGATTGTAACAGTGATAAGACGACTTGCAGGTGGGAGAACAGGAGTGGTGGAGAAACAAATGATGTATGACGAATAGAAAGGCATCCATTTGTAACGAGGAAGTACTTTATGGCTAATTAGTTATGTACTCATGTGGTTTTATTTCAAAATCTGGTTTCTACTGGCAACCACAGAAACAATACACGCATCACCATAGTCTCTCTCGCTGTGTGTGCCTTAGGTAATATTGCAACTCTACTATGTACAGAGTCAAACAGCCTTCAAAACCAGCAAGTGAGGTATTAGCATAGATCCAAGTTCGAGGTCACATTACATTACCACACCAAACACACACACACACACACACACACACACACACACACACTGCTGTGTCTGTATTTTAGTTGCTTTGGAGGTTAACTCTTCCTGGTAGAAGACAACCTCTCTTCAGCTCTCATGGTGGCTCAACTTTCATGTGGGGCTCATGACAACAGGATAAACAAAAACAACAGTATTAATGTGCATCTGAGTGTTTGTCAAGAACACACACACACACACACACAGACACACACACACACACACACACACACACACACACACACACACACTATAGGACAAAGTTTATTTGGTAATCAACAATAACTCGTTAGAGCAGTAGCATAGCAACCCGCATACACAAATGAAACACAGAGACATGCTGTGCTAAAGTAAATTTGAATAAAAATTGACAAGCTGGAGGACAAATCCTGCATTTTCATCTATGTCGAGTTGACTCGGTTAGCCAATGATATCATTGTTTGTGCTTGCATTTTGTACTTGTGTATGTCTGTGCATGCGTGCTGTTTTGATGATCACTATCACTGTTATGGCACCCCTGACATGGTAACCAAATAACTTGAAAACAAAATATAGTCAAGACAGGTGTTGTGCACACACACACACACACACACACACACACACACACACACACACACACACACACACACACAAAAAATTTTTTTTTTAATTTCAGGAACATTCACAAGCTCTACATACTGTATGCGTATGCGCTAGTGCAGTGGTGTCAAAGTGATCCAGTAAAGGGCCGTGTGGCTGCAGGTTTTCATTCCAACCAAGCAAGAACACACCTGATACAAATCAGGTGTGTTTCATTCCAACCAAGCCAGAACATCACTTTGACACCACTGCGCTAGTGTGTTAATGACTCCATGTTTGGGTGTAGGTGTATTCATGCTTAGTCTGTGCTCCTGTTTTGGTCAAAGTAAAATGGCCTTTCGTTTTGAATGTCCTGCCATGGTGTTGATCAAAACAGTCTTTTAACTTGCACACATGCGCACGCACAGTGGGTGAACAGATGACGCTTTGATACGAGGAATTTTTTTATGTCACTTCTAATGGTGACAGGAAATGCCAACACACACACTAAAATATGCAGCCACATTTAAGATGACACGCACTTATAAGTTATCACTAAACTCTATATCAAATTCATCAAGCCCTGAAATAGTCAGTGCTCAACAGTCATTATAAGGTGGATGACAGCGTTACAGCTCCGACTGGTCATCCCTGTTGAGAGATGGTTTCTTGTGGCTGAACAGGGAATTCTACTATTCTTCGACTACATTTGTTTTGGCCGTTTGTTTTCGAGTGCACCGCTGATGATTCCCTGTAAAGTCTGCGCCATCTGTGGTTGAGCTCTGAGAAAAAAATGATAACAGATAAAACATTAAAATGCTGCGCACATTGATCCTCATACAGTCAAACAATGCAAGCAATTTGCATAATCTCATACAAAAGTGGAAGGATGTTCCAGAGGTAAGAGCCAGCAATTGCAAAAATTCCAATCACCCTTTTAGCCCGGAACAAAAACTAGGATAAACAGACATAATGACACAGAACATTTTGTACACTGTCTGGGGCTTAAAATAAGCCTACTAGGGGAAGTTTGGCTTTGTGATGTTGACCTTCAGTCCAAATCTCTGAAAATATGAAGGAGCATGAAACTCTGTGACACATACACACTCCAAAAGGGGGAAAAAATGTGACTTGGTAGGTCACGATAACACTGTGGCTGGCAGATCAGTGTTGTTGATGTGTGTGCATGACTGTTCGTGGGTGTGTATTGCGTGTCCTGTGTGTGTGTGTTTGTGTGTGTGTATGTGTGTGTGTGCGAGTGCGTATGACATGTCCTGATGAGGCAGTTGATTTGGGCTGCTGGTAGGGGGTACTCTAATCTGGCACGCACTCACTGGCACTGTGCTACCTAGTTATTCCACTGACAGCCACTGCCCTGGGAACAGGAGCTCAAGCTCACGCACACAAAGCACACACGGATTTGTATACAAAATACACACACACACACACATACACACACGCATACACACTCACGCAAACATACACACACCCCTCTCGAGGCAGTGTTCTTTCTGATCTCGCTTTGGGACTGGTGGGGACAGATGGGTGAACAGTGGGAGTCTGGGCTGCCATCACTCGAAAAAGCAAAGGCACGCACGTACAAGTACACACATTTTCACACACACACACACACAGGGACAAACACACAGAGGATCACAGGCTCACCCAGACTTGGTCAGAAAGTGGCAAACATACAAACAGACAGGCTAAAATGCATGCAGAGAAGTCTTCCTCGCTCAGTATCACACATAGACACACGCACACACACGCTCGTATTCGCGAGGACACATACGTCAGCTAAGCCACAGTCACATGCATACTTATTTACTTGTAACCACGCACTCCGACCCAAACATGGCCTCTCATTTTCACACAACACACACACACACACACACACACATACACACACACACACACACACACACACACACACACACACACACACACACACACACAGGATTACTAGAAACACGCATTCTCAACCCATTCTCACCTCACACTGCTCCCTATACTGTCCATACAATTTGCATGTCGAGAGAAAACATGTATCTTTTATTTGACCCTGATTTACCCGCAATGGTCTCTTGCCAGCATAAAGCATAAATATATTAACATGAGGACACAGAACCGAGAGTCAGAAAGAAAGAAAAGTGGGACATATAGAACCGCAAAATGCACACCATTTCTTAAGAAAGAAATGAATCTATGCATTAATACAGCTGCCCATTTCACAAAAGACAATACGACTAACACAGCATCATCATCGTCTACAAATAAGAATGCTGTTCTGTGCTCGGATGATCGTTCTTGACCTTTGGGAACAGTATGCTGCGTGGTGAAGAGAATCTAAGCGGAAAGGCCCATTATTATTGATTCCAGGCTTTTAACTGCATCTTCATTCAGCGAATGGTGCTGGCTCAGATGTCATCGCGCAACTCGAATGTGAACATTCAGTCAGGTGATAACAAGTGGACATATATAGCAGTTGAAAGCTCTGAATCATCCTAAGTGCACTTTCAAGCTCGGATAATCTTTACCATAAGACTGCTCATGTGTTCTGTGGTCACTAATGTAACATCCTCTTGGAGTAAAAATGGACTGTAGAAGAAGTACATTGCTCAAGTCTTTTGACTCCTTGTCCTCGACATAATGTGTCAACACAAGTGACGTCATCTCTCCAACCTGGCAAATAGGACAAGCCTATCTACGTCGCTATAGAGTTTACTGTCTATTGGGCAGTGGGCGTATTATGAGATATTTTAAAATGAACTTGGTTTATGCATCCAGCATAAAATGTCGGCATTGTATGTTTTTGATACCTTACATTTAGCCACGTTATCGGATCAGCTAGGCGGGATGACTGCCACTGTTTGAGACAAGTTCACTTCCTGTTTCACCTGACAAAACTGGGTAATTTTAGCAATCCTTGAGGCCTTTTCTAGCCTTGTTTGTGGCAACAACAAAAAAAATTGGATGGGATATTAGGAGATTGTCATGGCATTTTTGTAGCAACATAAATAGATATTTAATCCAAAAACCTGCGCAAAAGTTGATATGGAAAAAAAAGTCAAATTGAAACACAAACCAAATAGGAAACAACTGGAACAACAACACACATTTAGGTTGCTTTGAACTAGGGTTGGGCGATATTTTAGGCCATATTATGATATAAAATATATACCTCAGTATTGAAATCTTCTTTAGTCCTAGGATGAACTAACAAAATCAAACATCACAATATTTTTGACCAAATAGGTCCGACTCGATATCGATAGGATATCGATGTTGCAACAATATTGCAGGGGTGACTAGCGCTACTTTTACAAAATATTTCTCACCGTGAGATTAAGTGGGTAATGGCAAGTATTAGAACAAGTCTGGCAAGTTAAGAAAATTTCATCACTTTACTGTAATGCAGCCTAAAAAACCCAGACATAGACTATAGAGTCTCATACCACGATAATGATTTAATTCGTATAAATACTGCCCAGCCCTACTTTGAACTATTCCGTATTTAAGGGATTCTCCTACATAGGGAATTTAGACAACAGCCTTGTTCACCAAAAAGACGACCTCATGCAAATCAAAGGGGAATCACTAGAGTCAATATTTTGGAAACATCTCTCCTGCACTTTCAAAATTGGCTCGCCTCATGTTTGTTTCTTAAGTGCTGCCAATAAGCAGAAAATCCCCATGCAGGATCACTGCATCTTGTTCAAATTACACTTCATGATCAAACTGTGTTGGTCGGGATTATTACCTGTCTGGTTTTAGTCTCTATTTGTCTAGTCTGCTCCTCGTGATACTTGCTGCTCATTATGTTTATTGCCCTCTCAGTCTGGCTGTCGGTACCATTCAGAGTTATTTGTGTGTGGTGTTTTAGGAAAGAACAGGATGTGTCGTCTCCGTTTTCTAAGCGTCCGGGTCATGCAATCTCGCTGTTTACGTGTCGTTGTTTGATTGCTCCTTGCTGGAATCTGTCCGTCAGATTGGTTTTCCCCTGCCTGGAATCAATCAGGCTGAAAAACCTCTCCTGAATGCAGGCGAAGGATCCACCCCACTACACACACTTGCTGTGCTGTATTTGTGAGAAGTCAATAGCCTGTGATAAACCTAAACTTCTTAATGTCCGTAGATTATTGTTGGTAATGAGACTAGCTAATGGTTGCGTTATGCCCAACAACTGGTCTGTGGTGGTGGTACAGTGGACCATGGTGAATTCTGGGAATTACTCTTAAGAGCTCTCCAATAAGTGTGCATCAAGTGTGGGTTAAGTGTAGTTCACGTTAGGGTTAGTGGGCTACAGTTGCCTACTACCTCGCCAAGCATGAATATGCACTTCACCGTGTGAGTGTGAGTAATGGATGCAGGGACGGACCCTAACTTTCCAGTCTGTGCCGTGCCTGAACCCTCTCGCTGCTCTCAAAATGTGCAGCTCTTTGAAACTAATTAGGTTACTTTCGTCTCTACCCGTGCAAATACCTCAAATTTGCTCTTCGGTCCTAATAAATATTTTGCCTCTCCGCTTCGCTCACTCTGCTCATATTCAAAAAATGATTTATTATGTATTGAATTATCTGAAACGGGATGAGACGAGCTGAGGAGGGAAGCCCATCTCTTTAGATCAATTACCTCTGAGCAGCCATTTAATTTTTCATCTCATTCCATTTCATCACGATCGTCCTCCCCGCTCGATCATTAAAGTTGCATCATCAATAAGCTCATTTTACCCCATGGGAGCACAGTGGCATTACGTGAGGCTTACGCTCTCTAATGAGGGGAATATTGCTCATGATTCTTCGGCCCTCATTCTTCTTCTCCTCTCTTCCCCCCCCAACAGGCTGGCAGTAGCAGCTTCCGCAAAGGAGGAGGCAGAGTGGTTACTTGGAAAAGAGAAGTAGCAAGGTGACATTCTCAGGTAAGGAAACAACCACAGACAAAGACAGAGCTGGAATAAAGGTTTAGTTCAACCAAAACAGGATGGAGATAAAACACAAAAACAAAAGCACAAGGTTTGCTTCATCCTGATTGGCTCTCAGCTCCTTGACCAGATGCACGGCAGGAAGGCCAGGGCAGATGGGAAACAACTGTGTGAGATGATAGAGGGAAAACAATAAAAAGAGAGAATGGAAAGAACAGAGTAGAGAAAGTTAATTCAGCTGACCCACTGGGTATTTCCTGGAAATAAAGAGAGAAATGGAGCATTTGGTGACAGCCGAGGAGCAGAGGAGAGAGGTGGGGATGGAAAAAAAGTGCTTTTTTAATCAGGCCTGCTGACGTTGAAAACTGCTAAATGAGTAAACCACGGGGTGAGCCAACGCATGCCCTCTCTCTGTTTTTCACTATCTCAGTCTTATCACCGATGACAGATCTGGCTCATATCTGTTCCTCCATTTGGTGCTGTCAGCCTTATGATTTATGTCATCTGACATTATAAAACTGGCTCTCGTGACAAGCTGTGCCCATGCTTCTCCTCCGTTCCGCACGCACAAACACTCTCTCTCTCTCTCTCTCTCTGTCTCTCTCTCTCGCACCGCAGAGCTGCTCGGAGTCTCCCCTCTCATCCTGTCTCATCTGAGACTCCGTTCATTTTTGATCACCTTAAGCCACAAACCCTGAATGAGAGAAACAACAACCACTCGAACCCCAGTGAGCTTCTACCAAACTATGACATCGCTTTGCATGCAAGATCGAGCAATGTTCGTGATGTTTGTGCCCATACAGGCTTGCGCGTGTTTGTACAGATGTGCGTGTGTGTGTGTGTGTGTGTGCACGCACACCTGTGGGTCACGTGTGTGTAAGAAAATAGGAAACTGTTTCGGTATGTTCTCGCCCATATGTTCCCTCAAGAGTGTCACTGAAATAACAGAATGTTCTATTCTAGCGCACGAGTTTTCCTCGTCCGTGCTTTGCATGGGTTTTTGACTTGATTGAGCGTGTGTGTGTGTGCGCACGTATATGTGTGTATGTGTGTGTGTGTGTGTGTGTGTGTGTGTCCCGGACTCGTGTGTTAGCTGAGCTAGTGATCTTTCATGTTGCTTAAAGTGCTTTTCGTCTGAACACAGTTCTTTGTGGCATAGAGAGATGGAGGAGAGAGAGAGGGGGAAAAGGGGAGAGTGCTGTAAAACATGGCTGTGCCCTTTTCTGAGGACACTGTGGTTACATCAGTCCTTTAGCTTTCCTCTGTCGTTCCCTCTTATGTTCACCTTTTAAATTTATTTTATGTGTCATTTCCTCATTTCATCACCATCAGCTTCTCTGACTACATTTTATGCACTTCCTACATCTGCAGCAGCCAATAAATGAGAAATTAACTTTACAATTCAAGAGCAGTTCAGCCTGTAAGTCGGCATCGTTCTCTAAGTGTCGTTTATATTCTTCCACATGTATCAGTCTCACATATTTAAATGTCATGGAATTAACTGTAAGGCGGAAGTATGTGACTGCTGCTATGATATTGGCATATACAGTATTCATTACCGAGCGGGCCAAACTCTTTGCTTTGAAGGAGCAGCTGCATTTTTAAAAAACCTTGATCTATCCAGGGAACGTTGTTACAGAACGTACAGTATGCTCCACTTCAAAAGCCCACAGTTACACACATTCACACCAGGGAGCGGTGAGCACAGTCCTCCAGCTCACACACACCGATAAATTCAACTGGAGCAATCTGGGATTAAGAGTCAAGTATTTGTATAGGAGGCAGAGAGAAATTTCCCTGCCGGGTTGGGATTCCAGCCACGTTCTTTCCAAGCAACACCTTTAATGGTTAATGTCATCTTATTCACACGCTTGTCACTCCAATAGCTCTTGATAACAGCTACCTAGGAGGTTATTAACAGTCCTGTCTCAATCTTTATGTGACGGCTCCCAGCAGTGACATAGCAATGAAATACTGGTTATTTATCGAGACAGCGTGTTAAACAGGAACAGGAGTGAGAATCAAGAGAGGGGGCATCTCACCAAACTCTGATTAAACTGTTTTAACCGGGCAGTGCTGATAAACTAAAGAATAAACCAAGATGATGCTACTACCAGACCTATATCTCCCCTAAAATGAAGCGTATTAAGTTATACTGTTTAGCTGTAATACAATACTGTTTTTATCAGCTGACCGCCGTACTGTAGTGAAAGCCAAGAAATCGCCTAATTTGCAGGACATTACCCATCAGTAGGAGTGTTTAATGTCTCTAATGCGATGCAGTGCATTCTGGTTGTTGTAGGTTTCCTTTGATTTGAGCAAAAGGGAATACTGCCGCACTTCTCCAGTTCAAAAATATTATCTGAGTCATTTTACTGCATAGACAGCCCATCTTTCCAGTGGTGAAATACTCAGAGGTGTGCAGCAGCAGCAGGGCCCTGCGAGCGACTGTCTCCACGCTCCGTTCCTCTCGTCGTGAGCTCACAGACCCACGGGGTTTCCTCAGCCAGCTGATGGGGGCCTGGCAGGCCTTCAGATCTGAGATGCTGCAGCAGAGCACACTGGTGTTCTCAGGTAACACACACACGCACACACTCAGGCCAATTTCTTTTTACGTTTTAAGGAAGTATAAACAGATCGAGTGAGAGAGAAACAGATATTCAGGCTAATTTATGTGTATTTGATACAGAGCAGGACATGAAAGAGAGACGTTGGATGAAAAGGAGTCAAAGAGAGTCAAGCAAATAATAAATATTAGTTTAACTGCGCCGTGGACTCTTTTAGCTCTGAAGGCAGCACCCACAATGGATGACTATAATGTGTTTATGTGTGTAGATGTGTGTTTGCAGTCGCGACACAAACTCCCGTTAGCCTTCAAGAGGATTTAGGCAGGAGGGAATGTGTGTATCTTCACAGGCATATGTGTGTTAATGCTGTAAACTGATGAAACTCTTACCATAAACTTTAGAGACTGTGAGAAAGAGGGTGGACTGGAGCTGTCTGTGTGTGTGTGTGTGTGTGTGTGTGTGTGTGTGTGTGTGTGTGTGTGTGTGTTGTGTGTGTGTGCGTGGGTGTGTGTGTGTGTGTGTGTGTGTGTGTGTGTGTGTGTGTGTGCGTGTGTGTGAGTGTGTGTGTGCGTGTGCGGTGTGCGTGTTTGTCAATGACAGTAAATGCCCAGAGGAGAGCTAACCTCCAGCTCACCTCATGGGTGGGTCTTTTTCCCTCTGCTGCACGTTCCAAACAGCTGCCGTGTGTGTGTGTGTGTGTGTGTGTGTGTGTGTGTGAGGGATCGTTTGATAGAGGAAGAGGAAGAAAAAGAAAGTCGTCTGCTGTTTGTATTGATGCCGTGTGAGTATGTGTTTGTTCAGTGACGTGAGCTTGAAAGGCAGCTGCTGCACGGACCAACAGATGTACTAAAATACACACCCAGGAATGCACACGCACATACTAACACACATGGACACAGAGCATATGGTCACAGCAAGCTGCATCTTCTCCCAAACAAATCTACACTTTCACGTAAAAACTTTGGGCTATCGTACTTTTGTAAGCAGTCGTGTTTTGGTCTTTAAATCGTGCTTTGTCTAACCAAAAAGGCTACAATTCATAACACAGGACAGATTTGGTGGTAGTCAAAAAAAATGGGTCTGAAAACTGGACTATTGTAATATATCAGTCTAGGTTTTTGTGGTTGAGCCTTAACTAAAAAAGTATCTTTAAATGAGTTTGTTAAGTAACTTAACAAATTCATTTTCTGTCTTTAAATCAACTTTTATATGTATTTTATCTAATTTAATCACAAAAAACTCTGACCAATCAAAGGACCAAAGTCCACCAGCTGGTGATTCTTCTGTTGTGAAGAAATTTTCCCCTAATTATATGCAAGGTATGTAAAACAGTCAAAACAATTAACCAAAAGAGACACCAGACAGTGACAGACAACTTGACTAAATGTAACATGAATAAAAGTATACCTCCACACTAGTTTTATGATGTCATTTCACTGTTGCTACATTCACGTGCTCGTTCATGTGCTGTTGGAACTGCATCACATGACGCTGAAACATGGTGGACGTTGGGTTGATGGTAAGAAACTTTGACCAAAGTCATGGATTGTATGTCATTGCATTATTTCCTTTGTGCTACTTTGTCACTCAAGTACTCGAGACAGCTCAGCTGTCAATGTGTTGTTTTAAACACTCTGAGCGATAAACCGGAAAACAACTTCATTTTGACGTCCATGTTGCTCCCACATTCTAACATGACGAGCACGTGAATGTAGCAACAGTGAAATGACATCATAAAACTAGTGTGGAGGTATACTTTTATTCATGTTACATTTAGTCAAGTTGTCTGTCACTGTCTGATGTATCATCAGGTGTTTTTATGAGTTTCCCTAACCCTAATGAAAAGCAGCAAAATCTCCCACATGAGAAACTAGAATCAGAGAGTGGCTGACATTCTATGCTTGGAAAATGAATCAGTTATCCAAATAGATGCTGATCAGTTTTTCTTTTGACTTCTCATTTTAGCAATTAATCAGCCTAGTGTCATAAACGTTGTCGTTATCTCACAACCGAAACAGTGAAATGCATTTTGCGTGTAATAGCTGTATTTTCTTGCTGTAAGTTTCACGGAAATAGGCCACAACCCAGCCCACATGTGTGAAAACCCTACAACCTCATCATGCAGAGCTCACACCTTAGTCACTCACCTGCACATGACTCCAATCTGATATGGGCGTTAGCTGGCAATTCAACCGTGCTACCTGTCTATCAGCGTTCTGCGGTTAGCGTCAAACAGCAGAAGAAAAGAGAAGGAGTGAAGGAGAAAAAAGGCGAGAGAGAAACACAAGGGGGTTGCCTAATGTGAACAGATGAATGCGGTTTATGGTGAGGTGGAGAAGGAGAGGGTGGAGACGAGAAAAAAAAAGACCTCAAGGGGTGTGGAATTTTACAGAGAGCAAGACAAAGACGAGCCCTGAGAGCGGAGGGAGACGTGAAAACATGATTAATCTCTGTTTCGTTTTGTGCAGATGTCAGCAGCTGACTCTTACAGCTCGATGTGAAAGTGATGGACACAGAGTTTGGAGAGTGTGGGAGTTTTCATTCAGCCTATTTGAAGAAGAGGTTAGAGGGTTGACAGTAAAATTAAAGTGAAAGGCCGTAAGCGTGACTAAGGGTGTTTGAATCCTTATGTTTATGACCGATCCTTGAACCGGAGCCATCTGCCAACACCCTGTGCCATCTTTAGTTCATATGATATCCATTTGCCTGGAAGCCAGCTTTGTAAGCGTGTGTTTATAGTGACAACAGCAATATCAAAACATCGAATATGTTCTTGCACAACTTAGCAAACAGTTAATGTCTCCTCCGCATCCTTCACTGCCTCCATGTCATCTGTCCGCCTCTGTCTGCGTTTCACTCGTTGATTATATCAAGAGGGCTATTGCGAAAATGTTCAGGTAGGAAATGAGGGTGTTGAAACAGGCATAAATTATTGGAAGATTTACGGACTGCGTCATAGATGAACTGATTTAAAGACATACAAACAGTGATCTCATAACAAGTCTAAGCCTGGCGTTTAAAAACACGTTGCTCTGTTCACGTGGCACTAAATTACCTGGAAGACAAATTGTAAATTCCATATTCCGGTTAGGTGAAAATAATCCGGAGGCTGTAACAACTACGCTCCTCCAGGTCTCCATTACTTTCATGACGTTTTTTTCCATTGCTGCTGTGGTTTAGAGGTACTGCTTTTATTACGCATGATAAACTAGGCAGACGCCCAGAAATGTTTGTGGTGCACAACCACGCAAACATGCGATATTATTGTTTTGTAGACAATAATTTCGTAGGCTTCGGGTGTGTCTGCGTATGCTCATGTTTATGTGGGAGCAATCAATGTGTGCTGCAAAATATTTCATGTCGAAATGAGTTAATTTAGGGCGCCGTTTAGCTGACTTTGTAGAGCGGAAGTTCCATGTACAGAGGCTTTGTCCTCGGTTGTGTGACACTGTGTTTCTCACAAATTTTAATGTAATTACAGTAATAATTGACCAACTGACCAATGACATGAGAGAATTTTATTGATCTATATGTTTTTTATTATATTTAGTCCGAAACCCAGTATAGCATGATGACGTGGTGACAAAATGGCAAAGAGAAACTTCGATCACAGATGCTTTTTCCTCTTTTTATATGTAAATAACACTCCTCGAATGTCACCGCTTACGCCGTTTCACTTCTACACTTGAGAACCTGAGATGGCAGCCGTTTGACTGACAGCTCATTTGAGCAGAAAGGAGCCTCTACGCCCACCTCGGAGCCTGAAACAGCTAGAGGGTGATTGTGTCGACAAGTGACCCACTCTTTATTCTTTCCCCTCTCTCCTGAGCCACTTACATGCCAGCCTTCGGATGATCAATGCATGATGTAGCCGATGAGATTTCAAATACAGTAATATATAGTTTATTACAGTTTTCTAAAGCAATAATCTCTTTGAATAAGCCTTTTTTCTAACAAAACACTCTCATCAGTTATGTGGTACTGTGTCTCTCACTACTTTAGTTTATTTACAGTTGTTAAACTGACTGATGAGTGAATTTGATTTCAATTTTAGGAAGCTCAAAAGAACATTATTCAACTCAACAGAACTACTTACTCTGGGTAAATCCTGTTCTTTTGACAGTTTATGTAACACAGATATGTTCAGGTGGGTAAGCCCTCTATATTCAAAATCTTGCCTTAAGTATCTCAGTGTTATTACTTTGAGCACTGTTTTCTGTAATCTCCGGCATATATTGTAGCATCTGATGGGTTTACATTGACTAAAGCAGCAAGTGTTTCTCTAATGAGGTGCTCATCCTTTCATGGAAGTAGCTCAGCCAGGAGAAAGTCCCTGGGGTTATTGATGAGGTGAGCAGAGACAAAGCTAGCTGCGTATGTCAGCGCCTGTTTTGGTCATCTCTTTAAGTTTTATGTTGTAGATTGCTCATCGGGTGACATTTTCTCCTTACAGTTTTTTTTTTTTTTTTGATTGGTACAGATGTCTGTGGCTACCAAATTTGTAGCCAGCAGTTTATCCACCAGTTCCCTGGCTAACTATGCTGTAAGTTTTTGATTTGCCATAAATATCGGAAGTTATATTGGACAGATGTGTTTCCTCTTAAAACCCTCGTCATAAAAGTGTTACAGAGAAAGGATTGTTATGAGGACCGGTCAATATGTCAAAGGGGAGGAGAACACTTGTATAATTATAACTGGGATTTACTTTACAGAAAATAAAACTGTGCTTTAGCCGCACTGCAAACAACCTGCACAGCAACACCACTGTAAAGCGGTTACAGTACCTGTGTGGCAAGCTGCCATTAAGTTGCTGTAATGTTTATAGCCACCTTGTTACGCTGTGTGTGTCTGTGTGTAAGTGCTGTGACACATAACAGGAGCATTGTAGAGAAAGGCTGTTTTGCTTTCATTGCAAAGCCTCTCCGCTTCATCAAACCTTTGTACAATTATTTCTGTTTGGATGTGTCTTTTATGGTGTGTATTTCCGAGTGGTTTTTTTGTGCCGCTTGTGTGTCTCCCTGCAAGCGGTTCTCTGTGCGTGCGCTCTCGTGCGTTTCTGTATTTTCATGTGTTTCTTTTTCTTGAATCTGTGTGAGTATCTAAGTGCGCATGCACGTGGTTGTGTGTTGCTTTGCCCCGGCAGACCTCGTCATGTCACAGTGACCAGAAAGCAATTATCGGTGTATTGCTGCTTTGAGGAGAACCTTCTACACTCCCCCTGTTCCTGCTGAGCGAGAGCAAGAGAGAGGCAAACGCAGAGAGAAAAAGGGAAAACAGAGTCGCCGAAAGGGTGAAGAAATACATGAAGAAGGACTGAGTACGGAAGAGAGAAAACAATGAGCGAGAGAGAGAGAGAGAGAGAGTGAGCGAGTGAGGAAAACAAAGACTTAGAGAATGTCAGGCTGACATTGCTGGATCGGTTTGAGAGCTCCAGAGCCACAGACACTGTGCCCTGCTGCGCCGCTCTGAAGGACCCTCACAGACCGTTCTCTTGATCTACAGCAGACACATACAAGCACACAAACACACACATGTGCGCACGCACACACACACACACACACACACACACACACACACACAAATACAAACATATTCACTGCTTTGACACACTCCTGTTCACTCTGCCAACCATGCAACAAACTAGTCAGAGAACCTTTGTCCGTTGGTTTTCTCACCATTTTTTTCTTTTTTTTGGCTTTGTAATGGCATAATAATAACGTTGTTGCTTATTCAGCATTGATTGGCTCATTAACTCAGACTCTCATGCAAGATCTACTGCAAATACCAGAGGAATCAAAAATGCACAGATCAGACATTGCTCTGTCAAACATTAAGAGAGGCGTTTGAACCTTTACCTCTTGCGTTGGACTTACTTGTTTACTGTATATATGGTTCATCACTGATACAAACACTTACTGTAAGACTAATATTGATACTCTCATAATATTGCTAAGTTTAACCAGACAAGCTTCTGTCACACCTGTCAGTCTACCGAGAACAGCTAGTTTTCAATTTGTCTGTGCAAACTGCCAAAAGACTGTTGGTGTCCTGCAGTACTGTGGGTGGACAATCCTCTGTAGACACCGGTGTAGGACTGCTGCCTCTGTTGACAAGCTGTTTTAACTTGTGTTTGCTGATTCAGAGTTTAAACAAGGAGTAAAGAATCAGCACACCCCACATTATGTCCACCCTCCTCCAACAACTTACTTCCACCCAGGGAGCTCCTCCTTTAACTTTGAAACCAGAAATGTTTTAAAGTCTTTCTCTATGTTGCATAGACATCCTATAGGAGCCGTTCTTGTCTCGACTTGCTTTTGAATTTTATCAGCGAAGGCCAGTATGCAAATATTTCTACTACTGACAGTTATGTGCGGTGCATCCAGATAATATTGGTGTGTCTCAAGCTACTCACGATTCAGACTTGGAGCTTTTCTCTTTTCGCTTTTCTTTATCCACTCCTGCCTGGAGATGCAGTAAGTTCCGCTCTGCAGTCTGATTAGTTGCTGACCTGACATGAGGCCTAAATATTGCAGTCAAGCATTTCTTCCAGGTCTCTTTTTCAATAAGTGCATTCTCCGGCCTGGAAACCTGTTATGTGATTCTCAGTGCAATGAACAAAAAGACACTCCCTGTCTTTGCAAGATCACAGGAGGCTCAAATTCAAGTATAAATTAACCATATATACTGTAGTTTGCAACACGCGACATCTCATTTAAAATGCCTTTAAGAATGGCTGTTATCTCAGTTTAGGATGACGTTTAAGAATTTCAGTGTTACAAAAACATGTTTCTAGAATTGTCCTAACTGAAAAATGTATTAAGCTAGGATGGCACAGATCCTGCCCCAAATTCAAAATAACTGCTAAAAATGGCAGCACCACTGTTGTTAGCTTTGATGAGAAAAAAAACATGGCCACCAAAGTTGTAAGGCTTCTCAACCTGTAACAGTTGGAGAAGCTAAGACTGATCAAGCAATCCTGTTGGGGAAAGCTAACATCAGTGTTAGCCTGTTGACAAGGCTAACATCAATATTAATCTGTTGGAGAAGCTAACATTGATGTCAGTCCTTTTGATGAGCTAATATCGATGTTAATCTGTTGGGGAGGCTAACACTGATTTTGGCCTGTTGGAGAAGCTAACGCTGTAGTTGTTATCTTATTCTGAACACTGATACAGGCATGACAATTGATTTCTTAAGCTAAGACACAAGGTCTGACATAGGATACGACAGAGCAATGAGTGAAGGAATTGCTTCTGTAAAAGGTGAATAGGATACCTGTTGTCTTTGCAACTTAAGATTGGACAGGCATGAGGCCCCTGCTCTGCTTTTTCTGAAGAACTACTCAGTTAATTAAATCACATCTTTCTTACTCATTATTTCGTTCTCGTGGCCTTTTGTGTTTAGATTGTATCGCCTTGCTTTGTGCACATTGCATCGTAACTGTCATGGTGAAAGTGGAGAGTCTGTGATGGGAGGAAACGGTAGCAATACAGCAGCTACTTTGTATCAGACACTCAAAAACAAAGACTTCCAGACTGTGGTGTACTGTTTCATGGCTTTCCCTGAGCACACATTCCCTCTCACTCCCTTTTTCACAACACACTCCCCTCCTTTCTGCTCTGTCTCTATTTCGCATACCCAACCGCTTCCTCGCGGCTCAGTTTTCCACCTGGGTTTTTTAACCCTTACTCTTTGTCTTACTCTTTCTCTTCACTGCTTGTTTGAGGTACTCTCATGTTTCTGTCTGGAACTTCTGTAGTTCTCTTCCTCCGGCTCTTGTTTTGTTTCCCCGTCTAATCTTGTCACTCTCATAGATAGTTTCATTTGGTGTAGGGTTTCTCCTTTGCTCGAGTGTGAAGAAACAATGTGACAGAAAACTCTGCCTTCCGTACCTGTCTGTGTCTTTTCTCTCCTCTGTCTCTCTCTTTCTCTAAATCATGGTGTGTAACAGCCTCTGGTGACAAGCCTGGCTTTGAGCCAGCATTATGCAGGCAAGCTTTTGTAAGTTTTTACAGCATCTTCATCGTGTCAAGTAAACTCCATTCTGTGTGTTTGAACAGTGATGAAAGAGGAGCTGAAGCATTCCAGTGTGGGTTTTCAGACAATGAAAGAAGAGAGGGAGCACCTAACTCAGCAGCTGATGTAAGTGTCTGCAGTATGTGGTCAAACTCAAACACACACACATTTATGAAAACATGCACATGCACAGATGGAGACGCAGGTGCATCTTGGTATGTGGAATATGCCGGGTGAGGAACAGGTCACAGCGGGGCTTGGCTCTATGTATAATTTTCCTCAACCAATCAAAACGTCCCAGTGGTGCCCCACTGGCACCGCCCAAACCAGGAAATGCTCTTGTCCCACATACCGGGCCTGGTAAGCTGCAACAACAGTGGATCTGACTTGTATATACTCACACAAAGGTCTAGTCTGGGGTTTAGGACTTCAGAAAAAGTATGTCCCTGTGGCTTTTGAAAATATGCTGATGATGAAGCTCTGTCAGTTCAAACATCTTGCAGCTCCTTTGACATTTTTTTACCCTTTGTTTCCTTACAGACAAACACGTGCACACACCCTCAACACATACTGTACAAATGCACCTTTAAACTGTAAATTCTCAAATGGGAATATTGCAACAGCGATTTGATGGATAGTCATTTCATAGAGACATTAGTGCTCCCCAGAAAATGACTCCTCCGACTTTGATCATCCCCTGACTTTTCCTCTAGTGCCACCATGAGGTTGACCTATCTATTTGTGAAATCTCATTAAAACTATTGGAAGGCTCGCCATTATATTTGAGTCACATGCACATGTCCCTCTGAGGATACATTCTAGTGGAAAAACTGTTGAACTAATGACATTCCGATCAGCCTCAGGTGTACTTTAGTGCTAGCAGGTTAGCAAACGTTAGCATGCCAAAAAAGCTAAATTAAGATGGTAAACACGAGCATCGCGGAGCCACTAGCATGACTTTAGGGACTAGAGTCATGCTAGTGGCTCTGCGATGCTGTACTTAGGCAATTCGACTTCGAGCTGAATACTAACATCAACATGCTAACATGCTTATGTTTAGCAGGTATAATGTTACTCGTGTTTACCATCTTAGTTTAGCTTTTTTGTTATATTTAGCTTTTTATACCTCAAATATGTACATCTTCAGTTTTTTGTGTGAGCCCCTTTTTGATTCTTAATCCACGTTCCGAAAATGTTAAAGTTAGAATTAAGGAAAATAGATTGTGGGAAATCTGAATGTTTTTAAATTAGATAAACAGACTGAAAGCCAGTGTGTTCCTTAACCACAGAAGTACTGAATGCACACAGAATACAGTCTTCGCTGTTGCTTTTTACAAGAATACTTCAGCGGGTCACTGTTTAGGTCAGGCCTCTTCATTCTTTCTTTACTCTTGAGAATTTACTTAGGAATTTAAAATTGATACATTTCTTCATATTTGGTGCTGTCACGACACTGATCTGCACTGCACACTGGAAACTTTTTTCACACATTGCACAGTTACTCCGACTGACTCATTAGCTTTTTATTGTTGTGTTGATAATGTCATTTAAATAGACTACATCAAAAGTACACTCACAGACAAACAAATGGACAAACATCCCTAGAAACACACACAAAGATAGATAAAAACACAAACTTCCCTCCACATGCAAGGGGAGTAAATGTTAGATGTTGCTTTTATCTGATAATCACAAAATTAAAGGACTACTTGACCTGACAGACTGCAGATGACGCACTTATTTGGTCCCAAGTTTCCTCCTTTTCCTTGTAGAAACTCATCAGTCTCTCTCTCCCCTGGCTCAACCAAATGTTTTTGTCATATATTTTGTTTCTGAGCTTTGGAAACTACTATTTACTCTCTCTCTCTCTCTCTCTCTCTCTCTCTCTTTCTTATCAGTTTCAAAGTGCTGTTGCTTTCACTTACAGGGAAGACTATCTTAAGAAGTATATGTGGTGGACTTTAATTTGTGCATGTACATATAAGACTTAATGCGTCATGTGTCTGTGTAGAAGGGTATTGGGTGAAGTGTTTTTGTTCCATCATTGGTAAGCTACACATTATAAATAGTTGTTTATTTGTTTCTATGCATGTGCGTGTGTGTGTTTGGAATGTTCATGCCCATCCAAAACAGGGATCAGAGCAGAGACAGCGAGGATGGAGGGGATGTTTGCAGTTGCACGCGACCCACCCAGACATGTGGACATATGCTATAGAGAATCAGCCTTAAGGCCATGTTGCATGTTGAGGTGTATGTGTAGGAGGAGGAGGGGCTGGGTGTGTGCTTAGGTCTGAGACTTTATTGCATGATTAGGAGTGTGCGTGTGTGTGTGCATGTGTGTGTGTGTGTGTGTGTGTGTGTGTGTGTGTAAAGGATTGTGGGTAGAGACAGACCCACAGCAGCAGCTCTAATGTCGACACAGCAGCACTGTGTACTGTATTAAATCTAAACTGTGTACCTTACTTTCATGTTTGCTTAATGATATTCCAAACAACAATAAATCTTCTTGTCATACTTTTACATGTTGTATTGTATTTATCATGGCAATTTGTCATGTCAATGCCCTAAAGTTTGATGCATGCAGTCATACGACAAACATGAAGCAGCTTTTAGTGTTTTAAGGGCAATTTCTTTCATCTTAATCTATTTATTTGCAAATGTTTCCTTTGTTTTATTGTCTGTTTAAATGCAATTAAATAAAATTGCAATGTCACCTTGCATGGCAGCTGCCGTCATAAATGTATGAATGTATGTATGAATTAGTGTAAGTCACTTTGGACAGAAGCGTCTGCTAAATGTAAATGTACCATCAGTTGAAAATAAATGAAAGAAACCTTATGTAAGTGGCACCTTTCATTACTTTCTGCCTGCTGTACTGAAATCATACCGAATCGTGACTTCTGTGTGCCATTATAACCGTACTTACTATTGTGTAATCAATAATTATATTTATATAATTCAAAATATAAAAGTTATTAAAGTTATGACTGTAATATTCATTTTAATCTGTGCTGCCAAAAAATGTAAAGTAATGTAAATATGTAAATATTTGCTGTTGTTAAAATGCAGCGATGGAGGGTTTTTTTTTTCTTCTTTTTCTTAAAGGTCCCATGTTATGTTCTCTGGTCTCTACATATATAAACTGGTTCTCCCTGAGCCTACCAACTCCCAGAATGAGGAAAGCAAAGAGTCCTTGTTACGACCAGGACCTAGGGGAAACCCTGGCGCAACAAGAGTGTGAGACTCCCCTCTTCCTCCAAGCACTACCACCAGCAAAGCATTTTTCAATAGTTTTATTAACAAATTAATTTTTCACAATCACACAATGCTGGCAGTCTGGGACAGCAGAGGAGGAGAGCCCACAGGAACTGGAGAGAAGCCGGCCTTTAAACCCTCATCTTCCAGGCAGAAACCAATCAGCTCCCAGGGACAACCTACAACCACTCAAACACACCTGCAACCAATCACACGCACACATACTCTCACTCAGGTAAAAAGAGGGATATTAAAAGACAGACAAACATTTATGACCTCTAGGGTCTCTGCAGCCCACCCACTGGTAAAACGGCGCTCCTACAGGCTGCTCAGAATCAGCTCCTGTTGTAACGTAACGAAAGGAGAGATGTTCATAGGACGGCCTTCTCTTCGCGATGATAGGAGATATCCGAGAGGACCATACGGGACCCAGCAACTGCACCCGAGCCACAGGTAAGTGTCGCCACGTTTTGATAGTATTTATAGTTGTCTTCGAGTATGGTGAAGTCAGCTGGAAATTGGCTAATTAGTTAGCTTTGCTTTGGTCTGCTATACAATGGCGTTTGAAGCGAGTTTAATGTTAATTGGCTGTTTAATGTTAGCTTGGCTGTCACAGTAAAAAGTCTGGAAACGGATGGGTTTGGGGCAATGCATTTCAAATAGTGTTGTTGGACCTCTGACAGCTGTGTGAAACTGATGAAAACAGTATAATATGGGACCTTTAAGTAGCACTCTATGAGAATACTAAATTACAATTTGAGTTGAAGTACTATTAGCAAAATAGTGTTTATTTATTATATCTTCTATTATTAGAACATTAAAGATGTATTAAAGACTCATTAATCTGAAATTAGCATTGTGCTGTTGAGCTGAGCTCATCTTTACTATTTATACACAGCTGGCTAGTTTAATCTACAAACAATGTATCCTAAAAATTATGAAATTATTATGAAAAAAAATCATAATCTAAATAGTAACTTTGACTGTCAAATAAATCTAGCAAAAATATGAAGTAGCGTGAAATTAAATAACTCAGCTACAGACATATTACATTTGTACTTGATTACTGTACTTTCATTCCAGCACTGAGTTATAAACACAGCTTTGAGTGATTTCTCTTTCTGTGCCCTGCGTGACAGACAGTCACACGAGGTCTAGACTCAGACCTCCAGATGTGATGTCTGAGTTGATTGGCTAACCCTCCTTTCACTGTCCAGTTGATGCTGATTGGTCGTCTGTTTAAACACCCTCTTCCACAGCCGCTCTGTGTGTGTGTGTGTATGTGTGCGTGCGTGTGTTCTATATCCTCTCAGTCTCACTATGCACTTTGATGCTCGCTCTAGATCCAAGAACAAAAAAAAGTACCGGTTTGTTTGTGTGCAAGGGCTTTTGCCATGGCAACTGCCCAACCTTTGACCCGCACCTCCATCAAACATCAGTGTTACGCACCTGTTGCGTTTCTGTGGCGCCAGCCCTGTTGCCTTGGAAAGGCACACACACACATGCACACATTTCAGGGGCAGTCTGAGGACAGAGAGCGGCCGTGGAATCCTTCTGATCCTAGGATGCAACCTGATCAGCATGCCACAGAGACACTCAGGGGCAGCTTGTCTTGTCATGACGATTTACACACTCTCATGTTTCTTGTTTATCTTGTTTGTGCCTCCTGTATGATTCATAATGGACTTCTGCAGCTTCCGGTGCTTCTTACGATAACAATCCCACAGGAGTGATGGGCAGCTACAGTGTTCACTTTACCTGAAGGCACTCTGGCAGCGTTAGTCAATTTAGTGCAGAGAGCGACGCAGCCCCCCCTTCCCGTCTGAATGACACATATGTTGAACGTGTCGAGGAGCTTCCTGCCGCATTTCTGATTGGCAGGAGATGTTGAGCTCATCCTTTCATCAGAGGATGAACACGTGGATCATCCGACACAGACGCAGACCAGGTTGAAAGGATGGATTAGAGGGAAAAGAGGGATAGATGAAAGACAGGATGGATACGCAGAGCAAGGGAGGAGAGATGAAAGAGTGGATGATGGAATGAGTGAAGGTCAAGGGAGGAAGAGCAAAGGATTGACGTGATTGATGTGATACAGCTTGTTTTCATAAGGCCGATGCACGCTGACTGCTCCGCGCCTGTGCATGTTGACGCAAGTGTGTGTGTGTGTGTGTGTGTGTGTGTGTGTGTGTGTGCATGAACGGTGTCTCCGCGTCCGTATGACGGTTGGCAGTAAAATAACTATTGATCTCAGGGTGTATCCAAGGACCTCATTTCTCACAAGAGAGCAAACACACACTCACACTTCTCTGTCTCCCCCTCTGACCTCAGTCCTCTGTCTATCTCATACTAGATTAAAGCAGCTGAAGCCCTTATGTCTTTCTTTCCCCTCTTTTCTCCCTCAGATTAAAAAGGAAATCCCACTCCTCTAGTTTCTCTCTCTCTCTCTCCCTCTCTCTAAGGCTCCGTTATCGCGCAAACACATGTCGCACAAGAAATACTATTTTCCTGAAATGCAGAGAGGCTTTTCCCTCGTATGCGGCGTAGTTTGGTGTTTTGGTGACTTGCCATGCACCGCAGTAGGAGGAGAAGCTCAGCAGGGTGTCACTGGTGCTCTACAATTTCAGCATCAGGGTTCACCATATTTGTCACCGTCTGCCGCCTGTCTGCTTTGACTGGATCGGCTGCACACCATGCACACTTTTCTTCACTTTAGGTTGCGGGTGATTTTTCGTGTCTGTTTCACTGGTATGATATATTTTTCTGGCCGGTTGACGCATCTACTTACGCAGAAAACAAAACGTTTTCCTCATGATTATGGCAAGGAAGGCAGCGTGACGATTCATGTTTGATTCCTATCAACGTCTGTCATACAAAAGCAGCTGATTAACTCTCTTCAACAGTCAGCTGAAGGCGGCAGGTATGTGCTCCATCTGCTGCCTATAATTTGAGGGATGTGTCTTCTCAGGCTGTGATCACGCGGGCCGGATCCACTGCGGTTGCCTCGTTTCAGTCTTGCGCAACCAGCATGCTTCTTACGCTCCTGAACACGATGATTCATTATTCTACACGTTTTCTCTGTTTAGTCCTCAGGTGACATTGGACACACTTTTCAATGGTAATTCATGAGACAACACGCCTCCTCTCAGGAACCCCGCAAGTCATGATTGGAACCTGCCCCAAACACGTTTGATGATGATGCGCGGTAATAAATTCTTCGAAATCTCACATTTGGTACGCGCCTGGAGCCAAAAAATAAAAAATACCCAAGACACTCCTGTACTCCTCTACCGCACTGTGAAGCCTGCGCCTTACAGTTATTCACAAAATCACCAGCCTCTATTTTACTCCAATTGCTTTGTCTCTCCGCTACCTTTTCAATTCTGGAGACCAAAAAAAAGTCAGGAACAGGAGACCGCAGCTGGGAGTCAGATATCACGTCATCTCTGACCTTGGAGACACAAAGTAGGAGGCGGGACGGATAGAGACAAGGGACAGTACGCCGCAGTGTGGGAGCACTCGGGGGTCTACTCTAAATCACCAGTAGCTGTGACAGCACAGGGAGGAAAAGAAGGTTAAAAAAAGAGAGCAAGAGAGAGGAAATGGGATGGAGATGTGTGATGAGAGGTACAAAGAGAGGGAGGCCGATAACTGGTGCCAAACAGCTGCGAGTGTATTACTCTGATTTTGTGTGTGTCACTCTCTGTGCTTCTGTCTGTCTGTGACTGACCTGATACAGTTGAAATGCTGTACTTTCACTAGCCCACAGCCTGTTCCGATGCAGATATGATAAATTATTAACGGAGTGGTGAGCTGCTGTGCCTGTTTCAATGAATGAATCCCCTTCAGTCAAACGTACCAATAATTCCCCACAGTTGCAGTGAAAACAGGCTGTCTGATTGTGAGCTCAGACGTGCGAGCCCTCTCACTCTGTATCCTCATTGCGTGTGGCTGCAAGGTCACAGGGCTAGACAGCCTGCTACACACACACGCACACAAGCACACACACACACACACACACACACACACACACACACACACAAACACATTAACTGATCATGCCGCCAGGGAGGGGATTAGGCTGAGAAGCCGACAGGGTTAGGAGGGTTAGGGTAAAGTCTGTGTGTGTGTGTGTGTGTGTGTGTGAGATTGTGTGTGGGTGTTTGTGCGCAGGAGGCGAGAGTACCACATATTGTGATGGCACGCAGAATTAGAATTTAAAGAACTGATTCCCAATTTACTTTCTCAAGAGCGAGGTGCCAAGCTCAAACGCAGCACGTAGCATATTTTTACGTACAAAAAAAAAGTTACTCATGGAAAGTTGTTCAGTTGTCAAAATGACAACCTTGAGTCATGATATGCAGGAAGCTTTGTTGAACTTTTGCTGATCCCAGAGGGAGAATTCATTGTTAAGCTTCTTCCACATGGAGACTGAAGCGTAGGAGTAAACAGAGGAGCAATTGAACGGATTTGGTATCTTGCTCAAGTACTTTTCAATGACAGTTGAAATTGTAAAAACATACTCTGGGAGATTATATTTCCCTCTGCCTGAATGTGAAACGTGGGTGCAATTAATATGAATTACATTTTCTAAGGGAGGGAGGAAACTATGTAATCTGCTGGCTCAACCAAAGGGCGGAATATGAATGACCGTGTCATGCACTCTGTGTCTCCCGGGAGCAGAAGAGACGGAGAGAGGAGCAGCTGTGCCAACAGACAGGGCAAAGAAAAGAACTCCTCAGAGATATTGACTTCTCCTCTTTCGTTTTTACCTTCTGATACTTTCCCATCCCATCTCTTCTCCAACTTTCCCACAATCCCTGGACTCATCCCACTAATTTTCCTCCAAATCATGTCCTTCCTCTGCTTCATTTCCGGTCTCCACCTCCTTCGACCCAGAGAGAGGTGGGGTTATAAGTGTCAGCTGAGATCTGCTCTTGGATCAGTTGAGGAGATCTTAGGCTCTATAAAGTGCCAGTGACACAGCGGAGAGTCTCGTGTGAGGCTGGCGCAACAGATGGAAGCACTCCTTAGTTGGCGTGGAGTCATGTTTTTCACAAACACACAAGCACATACGCACTCATCTGTGCGCACAGACACGCACGCACTGTAGATATGCAGAGGCGCAGTGGCGTGTCCATTGGAGTGCATCGCACTAATATGCAGGCAGACACATGTGCTTACACACCCAACCCACATGTGTACACCCACAGACAGGCATATACACACAGAGCCTCTCATCTTTCCATGAAGGCGTTAGATGTATGTGGGGTGTGTATTTTTTCACATGGTATCTGCTGGTATTCTTTTTCTAAGCCACTGGCAGCCTGGTGTGTTCAATTACACTGTCGATTTATTTCCCTTCCCACACAGCAGTCTCTGATCTCACCCTCTGGCTCCTATACAGCTCAACATATGATAGCACTCCACGGGGGGGGGGGGATGAGGGGGAGGGGGAGGCTATTTCAGAAAGGATGAGAGGTTGGGGGGAAGGGAGCACCCCCTCCATAACTGTAATGGGAGACAACAATTCACCAAACTGTCCAAGATTGGAGAACATAGTTGGAGAAATGTGTATCTGGTCAAGAAGATCAACTAGATGTGATCCAAAGAAGGGGTCACTACAAATAAAACTGACTCCTAGACACTTCCTGGAGGATCATTTTTGGCCCGGACAGCTTCTAGGTCATTTGACCCATTGGCTCAAAATCAGTGTCACAGTGTCTTTGGTTACGAGTTGAATGAGACACACCTGTTTTTATTGGAGTTTGGTGGAACTTCTGTGTATCACGAATATCTTAGGTCTAACCCTTAGTCAATGACTGAGGCCAGTTTACTGCCTCTAAGCCCAAGTCCAACTATGTGTGATCCAAAAAAGTGTCACTACAAAAAGGTACAGTCAACTCCAAACATCCGTCCAACTATATGTGGAATTTCTATTTTTCATGAACATTTTAATGTAAAACCAGCATTTTCCGCTCTAAGGGTTTCATTACAAACATTTCTTCAGAGTAAGGAGGAGAGATGAGAGGAGAAAACAGATATCCCTGTGTCTGATATCGAAGCCCTTAGAGGCAATATATAAATTTTCTCATAGACACCGCTCAACTGCACAGTCTTTTTTTCTTTCTCTACTCCAAAAACATGTATTCCACTTGTGTGTGCTCTGCTAAAGGAGTACATCTACAAACAGGTGCAGTAATTTGGCACAGAGGCACACCGACACAGCTACAAAACTGTATACACAAGTTCACCAAGTGTTCACTTGTTCAGTCTGCTTTGTGATTTCACGTACCAGCAGAAAGTGTTTTTCTGTCAGTACTACTCGACATACCAAAGTTCCCTGTCAGAACAACACTGCACTGATCTGGTACTTGACCTGTGTAGATAACCTTGCCTGTCTGTTTTGGTAAAAAGACAAACAGAATGTGTGTTTGAATTTAGCGTGTGGCCCATTTCTGGTGTGTTTGTGTGTGTCAACCACTTGACTATAAGCAGCCTGATAGGGTTGGACAATAAATAGCCTCTCTCTTATGTAACAGACTCGCTCTGACGCTTACACTCACCTGTTTGACCTGCCAGCGCAGACTTACTGTGTGCCTGCAGGTGTGCGTCTGAGTTGTTGCTCAAAGCATGCATGCACATGCCCTATATACATGCAGATGAAACATATTTCCTTCTAGAGTATCACAGTATAGAGTGTGTGTGTGTGTGTGTGTGTGTGTGTGTGTGTGTGTGTGTCAACAGGTTAAAAGAGGAGTTTGAGGAGAAAAACGAGATGTGGTTGTCGTGCCAACAAAGGTGCGACACCGCAGAGAGGCAGCTGTCGTCATTGCAGCAGAGAGAGGAAGAAATAAACCGGAACTGCTGTGCAGCTGAAGAGGAAGTGGTGCGACTGAAGGAAGTTGTGGAGAAGGTCCAGCAGGAAACGGGAGAGCTGAGGAGAGGGATGTTATGATTGTGATATCGGCTCTGCTCTGTTTACGTCGACATTTATTCAAATATCTTGTTATCCATCTGATCCTTAAGCGCCAGTTATAGGCTGGGGCACAAACAGATCCGTCTTAGAGGCCCTTAAAACCTATTTTCTCAATCGGCTTCCAATCATGTGAGAGAAAGTCATACATTTTCATGTTTCACCTTCTGCCAAAGTTAGAACAGTTAGGAATATTTCACTGAATCCGTGTCTCTGATTCAAATGTTCATCTCTGATAATGAAGATTGACAGAATCTCATGAGTTAAACTCTTAATTAGTGGTGCCACAAATCACAAGCTGAAGAATAAAAGAACAAACGTTCTCCTGGTGCTGGTTCTCTAAGCTCCCAGTCTAAGCAGAGTCAGTTAATAGGACTGCTAGCTGCGCGGCTAACTGAGTTAACTAGCAGCAGTTTGCTTTGCTTTGGAAACTGCAGTATCTTTACATTAGAAAACTGGTAAAAGTTGGCCTCTGTCTTGTCTTTTTCACTGCAACCCTGCATCAAGATCTTTTAGTATTATATAAGCCAACTGTAGAAAGTTACAGCACAGTTCGTGTAGTAGTCCTCCTCAAAGCTCATCAGAGAAACCCATCATGGGAAGGTACTGTCAAATATTGAACCACAATGTCAGAAGTGGCTGATTTGGGTTGACGTGAGTAATTGAAGCTTACAGAGAGCAGGGTTCAGTGCTTGGCTGTGCTTTGTGACACCACAACCACAGACTGGTGGCTGTCTCAGTGCCTGGCTGACAATGTTTTTTGTGCTAATGTTAAATATTTACAGCCCTTTTGTGTCTGAGAGGACTCGGGGTGAGTACAGGCAGGAATCCTGTGCATGTGTTCTTGTCGACGTACAGACCCGAGGCCAGGAACGTTTTGTGGGGGCAGAGGGAGCGTTGGGAGCGGTTACCTCTCTGTGTGGCTGGTTCACACACTGTCCAACCCACCACTCAAAAGCCTTGCATTTATTGGTGTTTAACCAAGTCAGTACTTTTCCTATTTTTTCTTTTTTTAGACGCCATGTCCCCGATTGCACTGTTGCAGATAAAGTTGGACAGAGCCCAAACCTCAGGGGTGTCACATAGTGCTACATTTAACCTTTGGGAAATGTAGCGCTGATGTCAAGTGAACCTTTCTCTGGTAAAGATGAGTTTGTGATGTCACTGTCGGATCAAAAACAGTGCTGTCTCTGTTATCGTATGCGGAGAAATGTGTCCGCTTCTCTGAGAATTTTCGCAACCCGCAGGCCTCCTTCTCATCTTTTGTATAAATCAGAAAAATACCGACACTAACAGGCAGCAGTGTCTGTTAACAGGCTCTAGGACTGCTTTTACAACAATGTTTTTTGCAATCCTTTATTATATTTGTCTCAAAAGGTTACACCTAATATAACTTAGGTTTCATCTTAATAGCCCCAAATAACAAGAGCTGACATAAAAAAAAACCAACATGAATCGTATGAAAACACAACCACACATGAAAGACACATTACAGAACTGATGCAAGATGTTAGAAGTGAGTATTTCCTGTGTGTGTCTCACCATGCAGGACTTCAACTACATGCTCATAAGTTACAGTGCTGCGCCATCACTCAGTATGATTTACTGGATATATATCAATAAACAAATCTTTCATCTACTCACCTCTCCTGCACCACAGTATATTTTCAGTGACAGTTGCCCTCCGGTTTTTCTTTCTCAACTCTTGGAGAGAGATATTTGTTGGGTGAGCTGAGGGTCATAGGTTACAGGGCTGTCCCACAAACCTATATAATATTTATATACAGACACACAAATCTGCCATGTTTTCAGCTCTCCTTGGCTGCAGTGCATGACCTCAGTGTGAAGAGCAGACCTATCTCATATCCAACAGCAGCAGCCAGAATCTAATAAGAAAAACACGCTCGACCTCTGACACGAGACAATAAAACAGTGCTCCTCTCCAATGTAAGAGTCCTGGAACAAATCCTCAGGATATTTTGAACATCTAGTCTTCCCAGCACCAGAGCTCTGCTCACCAGGACTGCATGGTTTGTTCAAACCGAGAGTATGTTCCGATTAAGCAATCAAGCAAAACAAAAACAGTTTATGACCCCAGGACACTCTATTTGACTAATATTCACTAGTGTCCTCTGCAACAACACTGAGGACCGAAGGAACCGCTAACCACCATAAGAACCATAAACCCACCGTTAGCCGTCAGTTTGTGTCTTTCCATATATAACGTCAAACAATATAACATTCATTCAACCAACACACAAAATACTCAGATATCATAACCCATTTGCAAACAATGCTACAAACACTAATAAAAGCGAGTGTGTGGGTTATCATTTCTAAACCTCCGCTTCTTCCCATCCAGATATAAACACTGAAAATGGCATTTCTGAATATCTCCACCCTGACAGGAGTTGTCCAAAAGCTCTGTTTTCAGTGACCTAAAATGCAGTTTACATGTGTACAAAAGGCCAAAGCGCATTGAAAAAGCCTCTTTCTGAGAAATATACATGTACGTGTGGCTGGGGCTTTAGTGTGTATTCACACTAGAGCTGACCCAGCGACTGTTGCCAAAGTAATCAATGTGCAAATCTGTGGGTTTTTAAACATTATGAAGAATTGTGCTTTGGACTTAGAAGATGGGCCTTGTAATTTATTCTGCATCAATCTGTTATTTTCTATCTCTCTGAGAAGGGATGGCCCGAAAACCCGATAATGGATTACAGTATATGAAATGCTGTCACACTGTGAAACAAATATGAAAGATTAATCATAGAAGGTACAAGCAGAAACACTTACACATGGTCATGGGAGGCCATATTTCCCCGAGTAGTTGTTTACTCCACAGCTGCCTCTCCAAGTAATAAATTGAGGACCCAGGCACTGAATAAATATGTCCTGTAGTGCAGGAGTGCCAGATAGATGACACATTGATATACTTGGATATGTAGTATATCAAAAAAGTGTTTTGCTCATCAGTTTGTCTGTGCTTTACTGTCACAAGTTCAGACTTACCATTCTGTGTCCTCTCTGTCCTGTTGGCAAGGAGGAACGGCGGCGAGCGTTGCTTAATGAAGTCAAAGTCTGATGGTGGGCGGGGATGAGCAGTCATTTGTGAAAATGATTAAAGCATTCCTTTGAACAGTCCTTTCAAAGAGAAGGTTAACAGCCGCACTTTTTGCTGCAATTAATTAAAGGTGATAGTATCAGATTTTATTGAATCTGATGAGCCAACAAATTGCAGAGATATAAGAATAACCCCAAAATATCTTGAAGCTAAAACTCAGCGGCAGATTTGAAAGTGGACGCACTCCACTCAAGGCTGAAACGGTTCCATTTTTCCAGTTGATCTCATTATTTAAATAAATATCAATGGCTCCGTGGGACACAAAGAGACTCCCAAGCCTGTGTTTCTGCGGTGTCCTCGGCTGAACTGGGATCCGTTGTTGGCGGTCTGATGGTCAGTGTGTGTCTGTGTGTGTGTGTGTGTATGTGTGTGTGTGTGTGTGTGTGTGTGTGTGTGTGTGTGTGTGTAAAAATGTCCTTTCCTCAGATGTCTAGAGAGGCTCAAAGAGGAAAAGGCTGGATTACTGACTCTTCTCTGTACCGACTTTTTGTGACCGGCCGCAAGCATTCGCACATACACACATAACGCACGCACGCACATTCCAACACTTTTTTTTTAGCCCTCATTACGGAGTCCAGAGATTTGAACACGTCCACTGACCTCCACTGACCCATGAAAGGACGCGCTGTTCCCTTGTACATACATCTCTCCTACAGACTCACACATACACAGATTCATTCTGCCCTCTTTGCCTTGTCGTCACTTCTGCCGTGCCCTACCGAGCCTCCCGTATTCATCTGATTCCATCTCCGTCCCCGTTGTAACCTCTGTTATCTCATTCGCACATGCTCCACCCTCTGTGCCACCCTGTCACTGCATATCCTCTGTGCCAACCCCTGTGTTGCGTGACCTAACCAGAAACAAGCCTCATCCACCCCCCCCAAGGAACTGTTTATGCAATACCATTAAAGCGGTCTTGCATTCTTTTGGAGAGATAAAAATTCATACTGAGGACATATCACTTGTGTAATAAGCACCCTCGCTGGGTTAATATGGCTGTTGAAACTGTCAAGACACTAACAATTTTCTGACACTGTATAGAAACTCAAAGCAGGCCTTCAGTCATTGCATGAGTGCATTAGACATTAGACAACATCAGATTATTTTAAAACAATAAGGAATGAGCTAACGTAACGATTTATTTAGCGCTGTAAATTGACAGTTAGGAGCAAAATCTGTCCTCCAAAACTGTTTTTTTAAATTGAGGGACAGTTGAATAACACTAACGAACTTAATAAGAGTCAAATGACTTTGACCGCTGGAAAAGGTCGCTCAGTTACACTAACAAGGGTCATTTTCCCTGCTGTCAATAGGTTGACTTGGGCCTGCAGTTACTGTATGACTTGTAATATGGAGCAATGCACACATGTTGATGAAAACCCGTTTTCATCAACAAGACAAGCTTAGCAACCATCAGACAATGGTTTCCCCAGGCCAGGGTAGACTGTGGGGTTGGTGGGAGTGTGGGCTAAGAGAAAGTGAGGGAGAGAGCGGAGACGGATAAAGTAACAACTAGAGGGAAGAGGATAGGTAGAGGCATGAAAGGACAACAGGGAAGGAAGGAAGGAATGAAGGAGAGAGGAAAGGCGATTAGGAGAGAGGGTGGGAGGCAGGGGTTGAGGGAGGAGGGATGGAGACCGTGACTGTGGTTGCAGTGGTTACTTCAGACAATGTCTGGCTCTCGCATGCACACAGCTCGGGTCACGGGGGCCGCACACGATCCACACACACACACACACACACGATCCACACGCACACACACACACATACACGATCCACACACACACACACGAAACGTGACAGCTCGCCCTTGATTCCACATAACTGACGCAAAGTTAAAAACAGAGAGACAGCGCGAGAGAGGAAAAGAGGAGGGGGGGAGTGAGAGTGGCAGAAAGTGGAGAGAGTAAAAGATTTAAAAGTCAAGAGAGGTCAGGAGTATCTGTGCGGTTCCTCATCCATCTGTTAAATGTGAGAGGACTTGTTTCAAGTGGTTTCAAGCAGCGGAGGAATGTTTTTCGTGACAGAAAATTATGATCCCCCCCCCAAAAAAAACTCTCTCTTCTGTCTGCCTCTACGCGGAGAAGTGGTCCAACGCCTCAGGCTTCACACAATTAGGCTAATAAAAGACTTTTAAAAGATTAATGTCAGCAACGCATCTTCAAGATGCTTCCTTCAGCTATGTTTACGGCTCTCTCACGGCTCTTTTTCTGCTCTCTTCTGTTTCTGTATTTTCCTCAATTTTTCAGCCTTCTTATCCCTATAGTGGAAAGTATTACTTGTCTGGGTCTTTAGTTTTATTGTGGCTCTCGGTCTTTTTTTATCCACTTGTCATAAATTGCAATCGCTGTAAATTCATATGTCAAACTTTTTACAAGGCGGCCCCGATCCCTCTTTGAAAGCGAGGGCGAGTGGTGTGAGAAGTATTCCTGACTCCGAAATCCTAATCAGCTTTCCAGGTGGAGAGATGCGTCCCTGAAAAAAGTCGCATGGAGGATTATGAGATGATGTCAGCTGCAATTCCTGTTAACTGTTGATCTGCGTTGTTGATTCGTAGGCAATAAAGTTCTATTTCAGATCGCCCTTGAGCCCCGCCGTAAAAATTGGATATCGCTTGGAGTCGAGTCAGCCTGCTTTGTCTGCTTGGGCACGCAGAGATCGTATCAGCATAAAGTGGAAAAATGTTCTATGCCTTTTGATGAGGTAGCAGCCGCTCAAGCTGCACACACACACACACACACACCACACTGCACACGCGGCACACATACACACACTCGCCTGTCCTTAAAAGCAGCCTGGCGTGTGAGCGAATGAGAGAGTGCTCCCAGATTTTCCCATCATTCCTCCCTGTAATCCCCCCAGACCTCCTTCCGAGGGCTGAATTTGCACGCTCACACTCCCCGGGGGGTCACACACACGCACAGACACACACACACACACACGGACCCAAAGCTGATTTTAAAACTTCTGGTACCTTTGCAGGGGTCTACTTTTCTTTTTTGATAATCAGGCAGCCGAAATTACATCTGACAGTGGGACACAAGCATGCAGACACTCAGACACACTCTCTTACACACACGCGCGCACACGCACATGGACACAAACACTGTACGCATCAGCACTTTGTTACATATTAAAAAGGGATTCGGCTTCATAAAACTGTCAAATCCTCACTTCCAGGGGTTTTTCACCAGCTGAGACGTCGCTTCAGAAGTGGCGGGTAGTTTCATAATGCTTGTTTAACAGCAACAGCCCTTTTTAAGCTCACATCTCCTCTCTGAATCCCGTCTTTTTAACAAGGCCGACACACATTTAAATGAGCTTTAGGAGTCAGAGCTTGGCATCAAACTTGCAACTCTTGGGGAGCGCTCATGCATAGCTGTCTGTCTGCATCTATTTTTGTGCTTCTCTCAGTGTGTGTGAGTGCGTGTGTGAGTGCGTGTGTGTGTGTGTGTGTGGTGAGTAGGCTGATGTGATTAGCCAGAGCCAGTGGAGTGAATAATATTGTGTCTGCCCCGACTAGGAAGAGATGGAATGTAGCTGCTGCTCTTTATTATACTGTAGATCATCTAGTCCACTATCAGATATACACATTGTCAAGTGTGCCTGCATGTGCACGCACACACATACACAGACATCAGCTCCCATGCTTTTCTTATACAGATGGGCCTACTCACACACACACCAAGTGCTGTAAGGCAGCGGCTGTACAGCTACAATTCTTTATGTGTATGACATGAAACGATCCCGTCCCTTTTGCTGTTCATGACTTTGCGAAGATGCGATATTCACAAGTGTTTACAGTTTTCTCTGCCCTTTGCTTGCAGTAGTTTTAGTTTATTAATTTAATAGTTTATTAGTTCGCAAGAATTCAAGAAAACAGTGACAGTTGCAGAAGCAGTGTCCATTGTATTGTACATGAGTAGCTGAAGCTAATTCTCAACAACTGTCCCTTGATTGGCATTAAAATTCAACATTTTGGAGTCAACTGGATTTGTCGGATCGTGTGATTGTGAGGCCACAGTGGTTTGGACCAATCAGCGTCCTAGGACCTGGTAGCTACGGCACAGTTTAGCTGTAAAACAACAATGTCCGCTCCTCGTGGGGTTAGCATAGTTAATGTTAATATGTGTTTATGCTGTTTTCCCAACAGGCTTTGGCAAGAGTTTGATTTACCAGCTGACTCCGCTGGTGGCACTCTCCTACTGACCTGATTGGTTGAAGTTACCCCAAGATAGGTGATCTTAGACACGTTCATCCAGTCACCTGCCAAACACTTTCTTTAAATTGCCGGCCCTTGCTCAAACAGTTTCCAAGGACAGATTCCCAGATGGTTCGGTTTGACAAACCATCTGGTGTATCAGCTTATAATAATTCAAGCGATCATTAAAATGACATTATATTTTAATAACTGAAAAACGGTGCATTTAACAACCAATAAAAGAGAAGCCATCCATGACAAAACACAGACGAAACTTAGAAACAGACAAATATAACAAAAAAAGACACCCAGAATTCTTAGGGCATTAAGTAAATAGAAACATAATGACTTCTTGTTGTCATTCTGACAGTTCTCGCCAAGTTTTATGTCTTGTTTTTTTCGTTGGGTTCTTCCAGCAGAATCCTTGTTGCTGCTCACATTCTTTGAGAGCTCCCTCAAAGTGCCTTTTCCGCCAACTCTCACTGTATAAACATTGTTAATAAACTGTCAGTTCCTCGTCTTGTCTCGGGGGTGGATTAAGATTTATGCTGCTTCGCATCTTATCAGCCGGACCAGCTGCTGAAATGACATATTATATTTGGACAGACGATCAACAAATCCATGAAATTCACCCTTTCTAGCTAATCTCAACTCCATCTCTGTCCTTTTTGTCTTTCTACTTCCTCCCTCTCTCCCCGGGGACTTTTTGGAGTGTTCTCATTATATATTCTTTATGCAACCTGACATGCTGAGAGGATCATCAAAAAGAGAAGCATGTGTAAATATTATCAGGGCTTTTTGGGTCGTGACAGATGTAGATGTGATGTTGGCACACTTACTTATCTATTCATCTGCAGAAAGTGCCGCAGTGTAAAACTGGTTAATGCAAACTTGCGTGCGTGTGTGTCAGAGAGGTGATTTTACACTTCTCCTCGCTGCATGTTACCTCTTATTTTTCCTCAAGAATATTTAAATAAGTCATCGAAATATACATAGGAAACTTGCAGAGTGCATGACAGCTATGACAAGCTCATCTACGATAAGAGGGAAGTATCGTGCAATCCTGTTCTAATTGCCCCCACCCCACTTACCCCGGCTAGAAGCTAGAATATTAAATATAAAAGGGTACTTCATCCCTGAAGTAGTAATAGAAGGTGCTGGGAGTCAGGTTTAAATATTAAAAAAAAGGAAAGACAAGACCATATTACAGGCAGAAATTGGCGACAAAAGAGGGAAAAAAGAGTGTCAGATTAAGTCGTCAGTTCAAGCGAAGGCTCTGAAAGTATTTGCGGAAAGGTGACCTCACCTCATGGAACTCTTTTCTTGCTTTGCAAACTGAGCAGCGGATCATTTCAAGGTTTAGCCAGGTCATAACGTCCCTCGGCCACTGAGCACGGGTGGGCCTCGATGCGGGGCTTTTTTTTTTGCTTTTCCACCTTCTCTCTATATTTGGGTCTCTTTGGGGCACAGAGGGTCTTTGTAAAACCTCCAGAAGCTAAAGCAGCCAGTGACTGTGAACATGTTATTTGGTGTCCTGTGGGAATCTTAAGGCATTTACTGCGGAGCGTTAAGGGTTTTAAAGACAGATGGAAGAATGTCGGTCACTGCTGTATCAAGAAGGGGAATGAGTTATGCAGTCGCCATTTGAACACGTTTTCAGATGTTGCTGTTGACCTGATGCTGCATTTATCGTTTCACTACATTGTGGATTTTTGATGTCAGATTTACGTATATATACACTCAGTTGTAAAGGAGAAGTATTCTAAGGGGAAATTTAATTCACGTGCACAGCACACACTTTCAAAATGAGATATCTGAATGAGTGAATGTTTATACGTGTGTGTGTGTGTGTAGAGAGTATTCATATAATTTCTGTTGTCATTTTCAGACAGTTATTGAGAGAGACCCATGGCAGAGCCCTGACCAAGATGAAGGAGGATTGCAGACAGCAAACAGCCTCAAATGTCATTCTTCACCAATACTGACAATAAGGCCTTTACTACTGATAAGTAGCATAGGGGTGATAGCTTATAAAACATTATCTATAGTGCATTACTTTTAAAAAATTGTTATCTAAAAAGGAAGCGTGACTTTTTTACTCTCTGTAGAAAGAAATTTGTCACATCACGTTTGTGTTTCTCCGCAACGTCGCCTGAGATGGAATGTCACGTAATTGTCAGTCAGACCTCAGACATGCTCACGTATCAGTGGGCACTGAATTTGAATTTGTTGTATTTTATGGATATCTTTACTGTTGAGTAGGCCTGCATCAAAAAGGCACATTTTTTTTCCATCATCTCATGATGCTGATATTTGAGAATCTAGAACACAAGTAATGACATACTTGTTTGATTAGTAACTATGATGGGATTGTTGGAATAGTACAACTTGAAATAACAACAATAAGAAGAAACAAACTCATTAAGTCAATCAAAGGGGATCACGAGCCGTCCTGATTCACGTATTTTATGTTGTGTTTTGTATCAGCCGTGTAAAGCCTGATCCTTTCCGACAAGGTGTTTGTAATGCAGAGTTGAATAAACACTCCATGGTCCGGTGTCAGCAGGTAGTCCTAAGGACACTGATTGGGATTTGGCGCAAAACAAAAACAGACATCCTTATAACTAGCTTAAAGTTTTACCAGAGCAAAGCCAGTTTATTTATACAGCACCATTCAGATACAAGGCAATTCAGAGTGCTTGACAGAAACAAGCATTAAAAGAAGACATAAAGAATTATCAAAATGTTTGAATTGCATTTTAAAGACAACAAACACAAAAACAAGCTAACAGAAAGTTACAAATTAAAAAGAAGTCATGAAGCTGACTTATTGTGGTGTAATCTAGTTGCCTAGTGTGACTTGGGATTGGATATATACGGTCTATATAGATGTAATGTTTCAATTATGTATATATGAACTCAAACACATCATAACATGAGTCACAGGCTCAGTGGTTGTGGTCGTATCAGTTTATGACTGGCAGACATTTCGTTCCAGTGTGTCGGAGTAAATAGGCGTTAGGACAGCATCCAAGCCATTGTCACAGTTCACAGGAGTTTAACAGGGAGGATCCTGACACACACAATGTGGATAAGATTATGAGGCTCCAAGACCACCAGTCTGTTTGACACCAGATAAACTAAATACACACACGCTCACAAAACCAGTCTGTCTTTTATTAGTCAAACAGTACGCTAGTGTCTCTTGCATTGTCTGACTGTCTGCCTGTCTGGCGGCGAGAGTCAGTGAGGTTCAGTTCAGTGTCACAACAAAGACAAAAGAGACGAATAAAATAAAATCTTTTTTTTATTTTTAAGAAGAATACATTTACATTGTTGCTGCACATGTAAAAGTGCTGTGCCTTTGCTTGAAAGGGTTCGTGGTTATGATCTGGTTAGGTTTAGGCACAAAAATTCCTTGGGTCAGCCAAAATTATGTATTGACTTAAAATACAAGTTTTGTCGGCACAAACACGGCTAGAAAATGTCTCGAGAGCTTGTTAAAAAGATCCAGTTCTGTTCCCACAAAGATGGATTCAAAATGTTAAGAGGGTCAAAAAATGAACCCGGTTGAAATGGTTGGCAAACAGTACTGACCCGCTTAGTTGTCTCTGCTATTTTCTGTTTTTGATGGTTGAAATGGGGAGCAAGCGGTGGTCTCAAATCGTGCTCTAATAGAGGTATCTCGCTTGGCAGCCTTCTCACCTAGTTGTCATGTCACCACCATCCTCTTCTCCTCTTTATAACACAGTCTGCTAATACAGTGGTTCCCAACCTTTTTTCCTTGAAGCCCCCCTTGCCTGTGTCCAAGACAAGCCAGGCCCCCCCAACCCGCATGATACACTAAAGGAATAAAGTGGTTAATTACAAACTTTTATTCGCAAAAATAAACAACAGCTACATTCTCCTAGATTTACAATGTATATAGATACATTTCTTCCTTTTTGTGTCTTTTTGTGTTTTGTATCACACACAAACACACACACACACACACACACACACGACCAGAATAGGCCTACCAGAGAGCAGAATAGGCCTACCTCATAGGGGTGTTGGTAATAAATAGCTTAATGAATTTAAATGTGGACCAAGAAATATGTTTCAATTTGGATTATAGAGAGTTCTGATTGGGTGTGTTACTGGGATTTTATGCAGTCCAGGGTATAATTGGCCATTTTGACTATTTTTGATTTTACCATTATATTTCACCTTAAAAACTATTTACCTTGCCTTGTTTGGTGTCATTATTTTCAGCACAACTTCACATGTGTGACTGTACAGTTGTTTTTTTCATTTTGACACACATCTCTCAACTCTCTCACCATCACTGTCGGTCCCTCCACAACTTCCTCCTGTCCCCCAGCAACCAAATCAAGTGTCTTGCCATGTAATTTTGTGATTGGCTGGTGTGGTGCCTTTTTCCACCAATAGGAACGTGTTTTTTCGCTCGCAAACTTTTCCTGCTTGCCGACACTTTCGTGAGAGAAGTTGACCGTCTCTTCCTGCACCAAACGCGCAGCAAACGTGGCAGTAATGTTAACAAAAAAGCGTGCCGTACATTATTTATCATAAGTCCGGTTTTACTTGGCCTATCAACACAATTTAAAAACTGGTACACAGCTTGAAGGCTGCTCCAACACATAAGTCGGACCGAGACTCACTGAGGCTCCGTCATCTTAAATAGGTCACATGATTTTGACGCACCAGCGCGTCAATCGACCTCGGAGGGTTGCACAAATATAACTTTAACCTCACAACCTCAGAATAGACAAAGTTGTGCGCAGGGGGTTGGGTGCGCCCCCCAGGTTGGGAACCACTGTGCTAATAGACCACATTCACATGACGGCCATTTTCCTTTGACATCACGCTTAGGGTGAGAAGCTCAAATGTTTTACTAATGTGTTTCTGGTTGCAATTCAAAAAACATAGGAATCATACAATTTTTTGGTCGTGTCAACGCTTCCTGGTTGATAAGCAACTGAAAATACAATGGATCATAAAAAATTCGGAGGGACATCGGGCCATTATTTAAGGTAAAACAACATATTTAGTGACTGTTAGCGTTAGCATTCAACCACTTCCTAGCTAACTTTACTGTTTGGTAGTGTAACAGTATTAAATATCAGTGCACATATTTGACACTATTATAAAAATATATATATATATATTTTAACCTGAAAGTGAAATAAAGTGGATGTAATCAAGCGGTAATGTTAGCTAGGAAGTGACTGAATGCCAACATTAGATTCTCTACAGATTTTTTCCAACATCTTTTCAGTGACTGATAAATCGGGAATTGGATGCTGATAACCATCTGTCAGAATCAGTCAGAAGAAAATGGCAGCCGTTTGAATATGGTCTAAATGAACGTCATATGATATGTATTGTAGAGATGTTGATGCTATTTGTACATATTTAAAGTATCCGTGGTTTGCAGAGATGCACATAATGAATATTTGACTCTGTAACTATCTCTATTTTCACAAGTCAGCCAGAACAACAACATGCCGCAGATACTTAATGCACATACACAGTTTATTGCACCGATGGTTTAATTTTTTTCTGCTAACTGCTGTGTTGTTTGAGCTCTGTGTATCATTTGACACATATTTGATCTCAACCACTGACCCAATTCTGAAGCAAAAACACATTTCATCCCACAAATTGCATCAGAGAAGCCCACTATGTCATCAAGCATTTTTGGTCGCTGATTAAAGAGAGACCCCAAAAAGTGCCGACCATACTGTACACAGAAAAATGTCACATTCAGTACATTTCATATGACAGATGAACGCACACACAGTGAAACATGTGCTGCACAAGTAAATACTACTATGATGGCTCACACACATGTCCGTACAGGTTATTGTTCATCATGGGCTTCCTGACTTCAACTCGTAAAAAGGAAATGGTCACTCTCCTGCACTTTTTTTTTAAATACAAACAACAGCTGTGTACATACACACAGCACACCCAAAAACACACACAAAAGGATATACACACATAAACCATCCACGCTCTTCACACGTACATTCACCCAGCAAAGAGGAAGTGGTGTTTTCTCATTTGATCCAACACACGCAATCTTAGTCTTTCATGCAGTCTCTCCAAACCGCAAGCATAATACACACGCACACACAGGCCCAAATATACACATTTTCACACGCCAGTCCGCCCTTTTCTTTTTCACGCCCACATCCACTATTTCTCCTTTTTAACACTCGCACACACGCACAGATAAACACACACACACGCACACACTCACTCACAGCCACAATGATCCCAGCCCATGGCACAGACGCTCAGTTTGCCTGAACTTTAGAAAACAAGGTATCCTTGGCCAAGCCTGAAAACAAATATGTGGCATGCAACTTCGGCCCCATTCTTCCTAAAGCCAAAACTGGCGTTTTCATTTTTTTTTTTCCAGCTGCCACTATGATGACAAGGTCAGTCTCATTCTGTGACAAAGCTTTGCATGACCAAAGTCCCGCTCGTTTATTTTGAAAGGGGTTAAGACATTGTTTCTATTTAGAGCTCGCACCAGCGATAATATACATAACCCAGCATGGAACAATAACACATTCTGCAAGTGTCTTTTAGAGGTTAGACACTGTTGATAAAAAAAAGTATTTTGAGATTAAATATGTTTACAGAAGCACTGATGTGTTTTTAAAGGGTTGCAGAGCAATGCCAACTCTTTTCACAAACCTTTCCTGGCAGGACAAAACCTTTCAATGGTTTTCATTAGATGTATTTCACATTGCATGAGTGTTTTTGTACCCAGCAATATGATACACCACTGCTGTCTCCTCATGTCTGTCTCAGAGCTTCTTGTTAATCTCTGTGACAAAGCTTTGTGTGACCTTCCTCCTTCCTGTTTACATCACGAAAAAATCAACACATCATGGCCTCTTTAAGGTCTCTGAATTAGAGACAGGCCTGAGGATGTGGGCTAGACTGAACTTCTACTTGGAGTTATCATCACACACTAAATATGCACTAATGTTATTGATGATGAAAAGTATATTTGGTATTGTGGTAAAGTCTTTTGGACAGTAGTATTTGTATTACTGTGTGTGAGAATCAACAAATACACTGGTTTGTAAATGCATCTTTGACTTTATAGCTTTCAGCTGCCCTGAAAGTGCAGAGAACCCAGAATGCATTGCACCTGAGGGAGCAGATGGAGGAGGTTTGCAGGGAGGCGGAGCTAGAGCTTATGATTGACAGGGCGAAGAACCAACTGCTGCTTCTTCAGTTCCAGCGAGACCGCACACAGTTTCAGCAGAAGGTGAATACCTCTGACGGAAAGAAACTCTACTTTTTCCATTTTCCATTTTCTCTTTCTTCATACTTCTACCATGCTACAATTCAGAGGCAAATATTTAACATTTCATTGCGTCACATGTATTTCATATGTATATATGTTTTGTTAAAACATTCAAAAATTAGGCAAAATGATGCACAGTGTGTGAAGAAACAACAAAAAAAAGTTTTGACGTTATGTTAAAGATGTATACATGTTTTCATATATGTGATATGTTTTCATGCTACATGTAGCAGAGGTTATCTGTTGAAGTTAGGATGCTACCCTGTTAGCCCCAAGCCACTTTGATTATTAAGATGTGATTGTCCAATATAAACAGCACAAACACAGGACTCCAGTGCTCTGAGCTCCCAGTAAGGGCAGAGTCGGCTAATACAACCGCTAGCCGCACGGTAACTGAGCTTATTAGCTTACTACTAGCAAACAGTGGTCACTCTGGAAGCAAAATTGCTTACAACACAAATACACTGTAAAAATGAACTGAATTTGTAATAGACAGTGTGTGATTGTTATGGTAATTTCATTCATTTTCTTTTCTGGTTTTCCTGTCCTTTCTGTTTTCATTCATCACATATTGAGAGCAAATCAGAAAAGATGACCTGAAGATAGTGATTGCAGAAGGATGTCCGATTGACTAGAGCAACACCGACTTTATTTACGTTTCTCTTGTTTTTCTTCTCCATCCTTCTTCTTTGGTTGCTCACTTCCCCTTTACATCCACTGTCTGCCTGTCTGTGACTTTTTGCCTTCAAGGAATTTTAAACCAGGAGTTCCCACTTTGTTCCTGTGTGTAATTCCTGTCTGGTCAGTCTATGTTACTGTCTGTCTATCCCTGTGTGTGTCTGCGTGTGTGTGCGTGCGTGTGTGTGTGCGTGCATGTGTGTGTGTGTGTGTGTGTGTCATTAGTTCCCTTACATGCCTGCCACATCATGGGAAACACCATAGTGAAGACACACTCTACATACACACACACATGCATGCAGACAGTGTGGATGGCACCGTGGTTATTCTCTGCGTGAACTGATGGGATGAAGATGAGGGAGGGAATCGCACAGAGAGACTTTAAATCCAGACAGCGGGGGTGAGACAACAGAAAACAATGACACATCAGGTGAAGTGGCCTTTACCCGCATCCTGAAATATAAATCCGCCCACAGAATACTCTCTCGCAGTATGAGTAACGGCCAAAACACGAGGAGGCCTCGACAGACCATTAATGTGACAGGTAGTGAAATCTAGAATTCCAACTCAACCTCTTCAGCTCCCACTATGTCTGGCACTGCAACTTCCCCTCCTACTCACTTCCTGTACAAATTCTAGACAGATAAAAACAAAACAGAAAACACGTTGCACCCAACATGTGACACCAAAGCCGGGTCACATTCTCGTCATCCCGGATTTCCTTATAATTTTGGAACATATTTGGTTGAGTCAGTGTAAAAAACATTAGCTGTATAAAATATTGATGGCGCCTCCGGATGTGCGAAGTGAAACTAATGTAAAAGTGCCTTAAATAGCAAGCCAACAGATTTGGACTTCACTGGTTCCATAAAGAAGTCCGATTTCATGTAAGCTTATGAGAAAGAGATCCTGCTTCTCACTTCATTGCTTCAGTTATCAGTTTCCTACGGAGAATGTGGTCTTAATCGCTTGTTTCAAGTCTTCTTCAATAAAGCCTGATTTTGATTTCTTTCAAATCATGGTCCCGTTTAAGGCAAAGGAGTTTTTTACACTCCGCCCGTGTGGTAACCACGCTGACATCAGCCAACCTGAAGGATTCCCCCGGAAAGCTAAGCGTTTTTTTTAAAAGCAGCTGCTGCGTCTGTGGTTGGAGGCTGCGATGACAGGCGAGAAATCAGAAGCCGTCTCTCAGTTACTCTACATTTCAATGTTTTTAGGCCAAACACATCCACAGATTAAAAAATGTGAACATCCACAATTGGAATCTGTTTTGTCTCCTCCTCTAGCTGCAGGAGAGAGAGCAGGAGCTATGAGGACTGCGAGATAAGCTGCAGGAGCAGAGGAGGATAAGAGAGGAAGAGGAGGTGCACCAGGAGCTGCGGCGCTCTCCACAACAGGAGGCACTGCAGCTGAGCCGAGCTGAAGCTGAACTACAGCGGCTGACTGAGACGAATGCTGAGCTGCGAGAGGAGGTGTGCGTCTGTGCATGCACGGTGCTGATGTTTCCCTAGTTGTGTGGCGTTCGATTGTCCTCACAAGAATAGAGAGACAAAAGCGGCTGTCAGTGTACATGTAAAACCGAAAGGAGAGATTTGCATTCGTTTCATATGTTCTCCTGGTGGGGTTTCTGTGCCAACGCTATTCAAACAGAGCTGGATTAAATTTAGCCAGTGTGTGTCTGTGTGAGTGTGTGGTCACAGCTAAAGGAAGTGAGGGAGAGGGTTTAAATGGAGAGAGAGCGAGAGAGATAGAGGCAGACAGAGTTCATATTTGCTTTGGCAGCAGAGAGTGCAGTGATGGATTTCTGTGCCAGCATCATCCAAGTGGAGCTGAATTAAATTGCGGAACAAAAAGTGAAAAGAGGGAGGCAGTACATAGGGGGGAGCAGGATGAGGCGTACATATGAAGAGCCTGAAGGGAGGAAGGAAGGAATGAAGGCAACTGTTTGTGTGTGTGTGTGTGTGTGTGTGTGTGTGTGTGTGTGTGTGTGTGTGTGTGTGTGTGTGTGTGTGTGTGTGTGTGGAGTGAATGAAAGCCAGTGAAGGAACAAGAATAAAGACAGGACAGGAAGGAGAGCATCCTACAGAGATGAGCAAGAGTGACTGATAATTTTGTGTGTATGCGTGTGTCGCTGTCTTTGTGTGGGTTTGTTAACCGTTTCACCAGAAGAGCAGTCACGACACAGCTGCCCGACCGCTGATACACAAAATCATAATACACAAACACACACACACACACACACACACTTATGGTCTTCTAGCTCAACATTGCCTCGAAGGTAAAGTCCCCCTGCAGTTGAAATGTGTTTTTCTTCTTGTTCCTACAGTTAAGCGTCACTGTGCAGAATGGTGTGTGTGCAGAGCTTGACATTAGAAGAATGGGCCTCATTCATGAACCGTTCTTACGAACAAATTTGTTCTTAAGTCCCACTTAGGAAGATTTTACGAAGATTGTGGCATTCATGATTTTTTTCTTATCTAGGATTTTTTCTTAGGCAAGAACAAATCCTACGAACACTCAGGAGTACTCTTACGCACATTTCAGTGCCGAAATGTTGGCATGGTTGTGTTTTCTTCTCTTGTGTAGTTCAATAAAATGCAATATTACAGTGATAATTCTGTCATATGTATTCATTTATTTATTCACTTAATATTTTTGGTAATTTACAAAGAATTTAAATTCTAAAATAAATTAAATATGCCAATGATTTAAGATAAATCAAGTAAATTGGAAACATGCCATCAATTAGTAACCCCCCCACCCTATTTATATTTGGCATTTCTCCATCCAAGGCCCGCAAAACAATGGCATATATATTGCTCCTGCGGCTTTCATCAATGTAAGAACACAGCTGCGAACAATTCTGAGGCTTACGAACGAGTTGGTGAATCTGACGTAGGGTTTTCTTAAGGAACCTCTTAAGAACAACTTAAGAAAGAATCTAAGAAGATTCTTAAGAAGATATTGGTGAATGAGGCCCAATGTTCTGACATTCATCCACAGACAGCGTACATTTTCTCTGATGCCCAGTGGACACCTGATTTTTAAGAGGCAGGCCTATAATTTGTGTTATCATAAAATAGTTTGGGAGCCAATCCTGGTCCAGTGTTCAGCAAACACAAGTGTGACGTGGACACCTGAAGCCTCCAGGGCACATACAGAGGACATCTTGTTTCTAACGGTTAAACCGAAGGGAAAACCATGTCAGACACATGTGTGTTTTATTTTGTATACCTTAATATATGTGTGGATTAGATCTTTGTCATTTCTCCTAGATTGTAGTCTTTATTTTTTTTTCTCACATGAGCTTCATGATTAGAGATTCTATTGTCACAAGTTACGTGTAAATTGAGCCAGCAAATTCTTCAAGTGTAAAATGTTATTTAAAACAGTGTTGATTCATCTTTTTTGCCATAGTAGCAGCAAGGGACATCCTTAGGGAGCAGCAAAACAAGCTTTAAACAGAGCGTTTACCTCATTAAGTGATGCTGAGAGGGCAGCTTAAACATTCCCACAACAGTAAACAATACAGACATGTAGCAAAACAACTGTTGCACAATATTCAGCCAAGTGCAACATAAGATCAAGAAAAAAAACAACTTAATACATACATAAAAAACAAGAGTACTATTCTAGTGATCTTTTAAATTGACCCAATTCCCCAATGATAATCAGCTCTGACAATTTCAGGTCATTCTGTGGATCATTCCAGCAATTTGGAGCAGCACGTTTCAAGACTTTTTTGTCCAATTCTGTTCTAACTCAAGGGACCAATGACTGTAAAATGTATTATAGCAGTGTGCTGGCAAACAGTTGCCTACTTACACATCCGGCACAGAAGGAGCAACATAAGCATTCATTTTGAGTCATGTTTATGTTCTTTTAGCTCTGGTTTTGTTCTCCACCAACTCAAGAAGGAAATATATGGCTCTTTGCTCGCTAAATGCTCTCGTTCACCAGCTAGCTGCTAACTGTATCTGCTGCTCAGTGCTGTGCGGGCTGATGAGAACGATGAGAGTCAACCTGAAAAGTAACATGTAAAACCAAAGCAAAGGGATGAAAGATGCTAACGGGCAACCGGTGTCTGTTAGGCCGTCAGTACAAATGACACCGTTCACATTACATGTAGTCAATCAATCCATGGTTGATATAATATATCATTTATTGCAGCTTTAAACATGTAAAATCTTAAAGCAAACAGCCTTTTTTTTTATCTTGTGTACAAACATAACACGTGTGAACAAACCTTTAAAATCCCAAAGACGTATAAAACCGTCAGCCAAACACCATACTCATCTTTGCGATGGCGGCTTCTGTAGAAAATGTAAACAGTACCAGCGGAATTATAAAAGAGAGGGCAAAGATCCCACTGAAAATTCACATTTCATCCCGAACAGTTGACAGTTGTTCATATACGGCTCAAACGCGACTATACTGTCCATTGTGTGCCACCATAGAGGATTCATTGACAGCCGCATGACAACGGGTCTTTTCTATAGAATTCTGTTCGGGAAAAATGGTTCAGTGTCAAAGCTTGAGGATGATTCACTGAAGCCAGGCGATATGTAAATACACAAGTCAAATAATAAAACAGAAGACTCATCAATTAAGGCAGGAGATGTGCATCCATTTGTTCACTAAGTCAAAATCAGCGTCTCCCATCTTCTCATCACATCCTCCTCCCCCTCCTCCTCCTTCTCCTCCTCCTCCTCACTCTCTTATCTAGCTTGGCTTTGTACTGCCGCAGTCCGACAGCCTTCTACCAGCTCTCCCTTTTTTGTCTTCTTTAACTGTCTCCCTCTCAGAGTGCCTGTCCAGATAGGTTCAGCCAGTTCAAGGTGCCCTGATGCCAATTTCACAGCTGACATGCTCTTTTATGTCATTCATAGACCTTCGGCACGGCAGCTCCTTCCCCCCACCGCCCTTTTCTTTTCTCTTCCTTCTCATCTAATTTAAAAGAGGTCATCTTTTTTCCCTGCTCTGCGCTTGTAGTTTTAGAGCAGATCAATCAGTATAATCCCACAGGATGACCTTTGTGTTTTCTTTTCCTTTCTTTCTGTATTCCTCGCCCTTTGACTCTGTTCTTCTGTCCTGTCTCTAATGATCTCTCACGGTTCTTATCTCTAATTCAAACCCAATCTTCTATCAACCATCTCTTTATAAAAGTTGTATTGATCTATCGGTGTTTGTGTGTGCGCGTGTGTTGGGTGGAGATAATCAGGTTTTGATCATGACCTTGCGATATCGCTCTGTTGCCAAGATACTGCTGCAACATCGAACAGGCGTTTTCATTATGAAGTGTAGGGGCATACGAGCGAGCTTTCGTCCAGGCAGTTTTCGAGACATCAGAGTGATAACCAGGACGAAAGTGTCATTTTGGGACTGGGCATCAAAAATCTAAATTAAAACTGTGCTACTATAATTGAAGTGTTTAAAGGATCAGTTTGCCCAGAAATGAACATTTCTGTCATCATCTACTCATCCTTGTGCTGATAGAAATTCGAGTGAAGTTTCATAGTCCTCAAAAGATTTCTTGAGCTTCACAGCAAAACAGCGTTGCAGGATTCTCCTAAACAACTGAAGTAAATGGGGACTTATTTAAGATTTCAAACATATAAAATGGCTCCATACTGCTCATCCGTTGTAATTAAAAATTCCATAAGTGCCAAGATTCCAAACTTATTAGAAAAAAAGTTGTTGAAAAGACTATTTCAAGCACTGAAATTATCATCCCATCCGAAGTGGGTGCTCAAGCTTGATTGCATAGAACGGTATAAGTGGGGGGTTTTTTTTCACAACACTTTGGGATCTCTGGGCTTCTGGAGACTTGGAATGCACTGTATGAGTTGTATGGACCCACTCTGCTTTGTTTCTTTCCTAGCTGTTTGTTATTTTTGAAAACCAGTCTCCATCCACTTCAGTTGTTTAGGAGAATGCTGCAACGCTGTTTTGCTGTGAAGCTCCAGAAATGTTTTGTTGACTACGATACCTCCACCGACTTCCAGTTTTTGAGTTCAGTTTTTGAGAAAATCAAACTCTTTTCTTTTTCGGATGAACTGCTGCTTTAAAGGACTCATTTGCCATCATTTCCCATTGTTGCATCCAAAACATCATCACTGTTGTCACCGAATGTTTTAGTGTATACCATTAAGATATCATTTATTTTATTACATCACGTGTGTCGATGTGTTCTGTATCAGCCCACCAGTGGCTTTACTGGCAAAAAGGAAGGAATTTAAAAGTCAGCATTATGTTTAGAATGTTAATAATAGTAATGTCTTCAAGAAATAATACATCCCAGTAGTACAGCAGATGTTTTTATTTATTTATTTATAGTTGAAGACATAAAATATGCACAATTTAGTCAACAATACAAAACACAGACAAAACAATACATGAGCAGTACTTGAGCACAATCACTTTAAAGGGATAACCAAAACAAAAAACACATTTATATATAATAATGTACACGGCTGTTATCATATGAATAACACAGTGTAGAGATGAAGTTGGTAATTAGTAACACACACCCAAACACACTTCCATAGCACCCTATTCAGTCGGAACCTGCCCCTCACCCCGCTTTACTGTTTTCTCTCTCCGCCCCACCCAACATCTTTCTCCTCTGTCTTTCTTTCTTTGTGTTTTCTCTCTCTCACTCCCCCCTTCCGTGTCTCCTATAGTCTCCTTCCCCCTCCCCTCCCTCTCACACTCTAGCTTGTTGTGCTGTAATTTGACCAGGACAAAGGGAAAAGGTCACTGTGTCTGTGGGGGAAAAGATGCCTGACCTTTAACCTCCCACTTACAGCACTGAGGTCATGTTACACACATGCAAGGTCGAATATTAGTGTGTGTGCCATCATCGTGCATTGTGTCTGCGTTTGGGTGTGCCGGTCACTCTAAATGCAGGCCTGAAAGCAGCCCTACATACGGTATGTGCTGTTGAGGGTCTTTGATTGTGTTTTTTACACATGTGGGTGTATAATTTGTGTGTGTGTGTGTGTGTGTGTGTGTGTGTGTGTTGCCATTGGAATGTGGTTTACAGTGTTAGATTAAAAGCAGGGGCTCTGTGGGTCTGCGTGTGACTTCCATCTACTAGCCCTATAATCCTGCTCTCACAAGGAGCCCCTAATGATGGCTGTGTCTCTCTACAGCTCGACTGGCATGCACCACGACATCACACTCACACACACACACACACACACACACACACACACACACACAAGATCTCACACATGCCTGCATATAAACGAGCAGGAAGGAGACTCACACTCCAACTCTTGCAGACACACACACACACACACGCGGAAAGGAAGTGGCAAAACACATGTGTGCAAACTGTCACACACACTCTGACAATGATTGCATACAATGGCTTAAGGCGTGACACACTGCACATGGGACATGGAAATAGTAGTGCCTTATAGGCACCTATTAACACAAACACACATGTTGACAATTACGGACGCGTATGAAGAAAACCACACACAAAATGTAAGTGTAAAAAGAGATCATACACACTTTTACTCTGTGTCTGTCCTGCATCAGCGGCGGACTTCCCCCATTGAACAGATTTGGACATACACACACACACAGACAGATCCCCATGGTAGAGCTGTATGTGCGTACATTGACAGACAGATGTGTACACTGACAAGTCAAGAGTGTTCTTCCAACATATGTGCATACAGCAGTTAAGCACCTGGCAGTGAAGAGATACGTGCTCTTTTTTACGGTCAGGAGCACATACACTACTCCCACTAACACAACATATGTTTTGGATCATCCTTTAACCTATAATCATTCTGCACAGCGGCAACAGGGAGCTCCTCACACAGTGTCCTATATACGACAGGACCAAATCAGTGGGAAACTGATGGACTGCTGTGGCTAATCAGAATATTAAACGTCTCGTACTATGCTTAATCTGTCTAAATTACCATGTTTTATTATCATTCCTGATTGTTTTGGTTTTTTCTGTATCATGCGATTTAGGCAGACTAAATCCGCGGGTTTCACGTTGACACAGCTCTGAATGACATGATGAGCAACACGGGCCAATGGCAACACAAGTGGATTACATTAATGTAAGCAAAGAGATGTATTGATTGGAAGCCTTAAAGTAATATTATGTAGAAACTGGCATTGTGCTATTCGGCGCACCCCACTCAGCATTGAAGCTCTTATTTTAAGGTCAAAAGTTATAAATGTTGGCAATAAAATGCACCACTGTTCAATTTAATACACTACACTACCTACACTACACAGGTTTTGCAGCTACAGCCTTACATGGTCTGGTATGAGGAGTAGCTCATGGTGGCTAATGTTAGCAAATTATAGACAGATATTGTTCTATAGCTGACATTACTGAGTTATTTTCTCTGACTTAATCGATCTTTTTCCTGAGCTACTGTAACTACAGACGGTCTAACATGTCGGTCCAAAAAAAAAAAATTGGGTTGGGGTCTTGTGACTGTCTATAGCATATGATACACGACATTTCTATACTCACCAAACCATTCAGTGACCCATTGTGCTCTGTGGATTGGGGCATTGACATCCTGGAAGAGACCACTCCCACCAGGTTGGAAATGTCTCATCACAGGAAAAAGGTTCTCCCGCAGAACCACTTTATACTAATTTGCGGTGACCTTTCTCTCACAGGGGACAAGTGGGTCCTAAACCATGCCACCAAAATGCCCCCGACAGCACAACACAGTTCTCCGCTCATTTATACAGGTTTTTTTCTTTCATTTGTCCCTCGTCTGTATGTTTTAGCATTCACCATAATTCTGTAATCATCACTTGTGGCCTTAGTGGCTCCTGGTCACCAAGATTTACATTGTGTCATTAAAGTGTAATTTGCTCGATGAAAGCGAAGACGTCTCGCTTTAAATGTGACACAGTTAAAATGTATAGCAGCTATTACATACTGCTAAACAATCTGTATGTCACTATATTGCCTTGGAAGAAAATACGTGCCAAGTGTGAGTGCCAGTGACTGATGACGACTGCCAAAAGGACTCTGCCTGAAACTTCTGTTATATTCTGGTGTTCGAGATTGTCGTCCGACCATTTTGGGATGCGCGAGAGACGCGTCTGTTATCAAACAGCAGATGGTCGTACTGATGTAAACCATTCAAATGGCACGTGTTTGTAATTAAATGAGCCAGTGATCAGTATTTGTGGCCGCGCGCCACAGTGGTAGGAAATGCATGTAGAGCGATGTGAAAGCTACGAGGGGCCTCGTCACTTTGGCTCGGGACTTGAAGTGAGCAGCTTTTCTCTCTCTGTCTGGCTGTCACATAACAAGAGCTGCAGTTTGTTTCAATCAGATCCGACCCGGCGCGAGGCTCCGTTTCTCAGTAGACCTGAAGTTGTAAACAAACGCAACGTATCACATGTCGACCTCCCGGGGCAGACGCTTGTTTGCTGATTCTGCGCGCACAAATACAATCGTATACGTCCTTGTATGCGTGTGTTTATTTTCATGCGTGTCTGTATTCCAGTCAGCAGATTGTTGTGTCTGATTGCTGTCTGTCTCTGTGCAGCATCCTGTGCTCAGGTTTTGATTGTGCCTCGGTGTCAGCAAGCTGCTCAGGATGACCACCTCCATCCTCTGCACCCGAGTCTCTCTTTATAATTTAGTCAAATGTTTTCCTTCTTTGTCTGCCTGGTTTTTTGCACGTCCCTCGCCTGAAAGGCTTTTGCACTCTTCTTCCTCTGCTCTCTGAAGTCATGATGTGTTCCTCCCTCAGCTCCGCAGCCTCTCTCTCCGTCTCGCTACAAAGTCTCGGCCATCTTAAATCACGCAGCCTCATATTCAGCTGTAACATATTGGTATTCTTTCAGTCACTGATAGAATGTAGCTAACACTCCACAGTGTATACATACATCTAAATATATGTATCATTTACTTTTACTTACTTGCGCTTTTGATATTTAAGTACATTTATTGCCAGAAAACTATTTTTGACACATGGGTACAGTCAATATCAGTGTTTATTCGGGTGACGTTCACTTTTACCAAATTAGTATTTTAACATGTTATCTTTACTTTTACTCGATTGTGACTTTGGGCTACTAGGACTGACATAAAAGAAATGTAAAATTGACAATTTGTGGTAAAGAGGGAGTTGCACATTGGAGCTATTTCTTTGCCGAACAACAACTTATCCTCCTGCCAAGCATTCCTGTGCATGTGCCGACACCGTCAGTGAGCACGGATTCAGTTTTTGTTCGTCTCCGCACACAAACGATAATAGCAAAACCTGGATGTGCCACTGTGATATCAGGACGCGTTTGTTTTTGATTCAGCTATCGTTTGCCAAGAAACAGTCACAGTACACAGCTCGCCTAAAAACAAAAATCGTTTTTTCTTTTTTCTTTTTTTTTACATTTCTATATAAGACAAAACAAACGAGATACAATACTTAGCCTAAACGTGTCTTTCTTAGAGGTTTTGGTGGATGTGTTTTGGAGCTTTTGAGGCCGATTTGTACGCAAGCTAAGCTATACACAGCTTGTACTCACAGAAATGAGAGCACATCACTTATCTCATCTCACTCTTAGAATAAAAGGGAATACGCTGATGTAGAATTAGCCATTTTTTCCACTTGAAGGAAAATTAATATTGTTTAAGAAACTCTCAGTACTATATTTGATACAATTTTCTGATCTTCTGTCGTTGTGTAACTGCTCTCCAGGTAGCGTCACTCCAGGAGACGGTAAGAAGGGAGTGTGATGAGAGGGAGGGGCTGACCGCTGCTCTTTCTCAAGCCCAGGAGGAGCTCCACGGGCTGCGATCCCCGGTGTCTCATCAGGGCCCTTCCAGGTCTCCTCTGAACCCCGCGGAGAGACACTTGGCCCCGGGGGAACGAGCATTTCCATTTCCATAGTCAATCCAGGGTACCTCTCAGTCGCTGTTCAAACACACTCCAACCCCAAAGACAGAAGCCGGGGCAAAGGTGGAGGAGGAGCAGCAAGGAGTTTGGAGCTCTGGTGCAATGGTGGAGAGGCACTCTGCCCAGACTGAGAACAAGCAGCACAGCAAGCGGAGTCAAATGTAAAGTCAAAAGGTCAGCTTAGTGACAGCGAGGGAGGAGAGACTGCAAAGAGCAAACTGGAAAACATGAGTGTGTGACACACTCACTGCACCTGTTGAAAAACCTCAGATGGTGTAGTTTTTAAATGTCAATAAACAGTATTTCCATATCAGTTTCACTATTTTAATCTAAAATCCAAATCCGAATTTAAACCAAAAGCCACACACACGTTGACAAACAAACACACTTTATCCACAAGACACAAATACTGAGTCCTGCCTCGTGCGCCAGTGCACTCCCAGGGCGCACACTGTACAACAGACGTGCACTTGTTTTCTCACAGCCCGGGCTCAGGCGGTCTCAGTGGCACGCACAGGATTTCACAGACAAACACCCACACGCGCTCGTAGTATTCACACACACATGTACACACAGCCTGTCACAAGGGCAGGGCTGAAGGAGCATGACAGTGTGTCCCTCGCCACCTGTGGACACAAACAAAAGGCAGGCAAACACAAAGGGAACTGTAAGGCAAGCACCACACACACTCACACACACATACACACACACACACACACACACACATTCAACAATTACGCAGCACTCTCCCCTCAGGCATTGTGTGTTATTGACATCATTCACTCCGTGCAAGGTCTTTCCATCCCTCCCTCCCTCCCTCCCTCTCTTCCTCTCCCTCTACATTTGGGATGAATTGGCATGATGGGAGAAATGCATGAAGTGTGTGTGTGCGCACGTGTGTGTGTGTGTGTGTGTGTGTGGCATGGAACTAATTTCCCCGCTCGCTGGCACACATGGAAAGCTTTTAGTTTGACTTCCCCGTGTCCCTCTCTTCCAATCCATCTGCGAGACAATGCATGTGCACGCCGCTCACACAGAAAGGTGGGATGATAACGATTTTGTCGTGCCAACGTTTCCTCCGTTTGCCAAAAACACACACATGCACGAACACAAAGTGTGGTTTATCTGCCGAGAATCTCGGCCCGTGTGGAGAGGACGTTCTGAAATATAACAGAGAACATTCAGTGTCATTAAAATCTAATTTTCTACACTTTTGTCAGGGGGTTCATGGAACATTTCCTTCAACGCATAACAAAGCAACTGGGGTTTTTTTTTTGTCTGCCGTTGACTCACAGTAAAGAGATTAATTTGATAAAATTTGGATGCAGGAGATTTTTTTTAATCAGATTTCCTAATACATCTTAATAAACCATGATTGTTTCTTGTAATTCTGATTGAGCTGGCTTAAATCCCTCATGGCCCCTTTAATGAAAACAACAGGTCATCTTCCCCTTTATGTGTTAGCGGTAACATTTTCTTTTGTGCTCTGCAGCTGACTTCTTGTTGCCTTCCTGTGTTTGAGTGCGTGGCCTTGTGTGTGTTTACTCATTACACGACTTTCTGCCATGCGTGCGTGTGTCTGCAGTGAGCAATTGTTATTCGCTCCTAACACCACCATCGCTCACATTCAGTAATCACGCAACGTCGCTGAAGGACATCAACTGTGTGGTCATTACCACAATGTAGTGAATGTGTGTGAGAGGCTTAGGTGAGGGCGTTGCAGGGCTTGGCTGGCTCACTGCCTTGACTTTCTGGGACAGTTTATGGCGTGGAGCCATCATTAATGTGGTTGTAACTTACACCTGGGCTTTTCCTGCTCGGACAAGTCAGAATCTCTGCCGCGAAAGGCGTCTATTCCAGACGTGTGCTGACCCTTTGACAACTGCTTTCCCTGCTCATGCAGTCCTGGGTGTTGATCTGTCCTTTTATTCCTGCTCTACACTGTGACCCGCATGCCTGCTGTGTATTTGAAGAGATAACCCTCTTTCCAAGTCCTTGCTCCCCCTCAGATCCCACAACACTGCTGTAAAGAAGACTCCATCATTGTACTCCTTTTTTTTTTTTAAACCCCCCATTTGTGGGTTGCACACATAACGTGTTGTCAAAATGTCACATCCCCTGCCACCTCGCAGGCTCACTCTTTTTTACACAGATATCGATTCAGCTGCCGGGTCTAAAAGGCGGAGCAACAACGATCCATCTTTGTGCCTTATATAGAGAACAGCGATGTGGAATAAAGGCACAACAGTCCCCTATTAATCAGGCTGTGAAAGGGGTTTACTTTTCTATTTCCTGTCTCCCTTGAAAGACAATCCTCCACCCCCCCTTCTTCCCGCATCCCCTCTCTTTTTCTCTCTTTGTGTCTCTCTACCTCTCTCTTTCTTCATGTCAATATTCATTTACTCTCTTCGGCCGTCTTTTGGTATTCAGCCCCTCTGACTCTGTTGCTAAAAAAGTGATTCCCTCTCCGCCTCTCCTCATCAGCTATCTCTTCCTTCGCTTCATTTTTGATCCAGTCAGCTCTCTCTATTCTTCTCCCCTCTGCTCTTTTACTGGGGCTCTTTTTCCTTTGCTCATGCCCTTGCTTTGTAGCCCTTGACCCGGTGTCCTTCCTGGTTTGTGTGCATGTGTTTGAGAAAAAAGGGCCATGTGGCGTGTGTGTGTGTGTGTGTGTGTGTGTGCGCGCGCGAGCGATCTGGCCTGAATAGATACATCTCCTTGAAACACTACTCGATATGTGCGTAACAGGCACACAGTGTAAAGCCTCATTACCTTGACATGAATGACGTTTTGATCGTCCTCAAACATTAACATTTAATCACCCTTGACAAAAGCCCACACACACAAACACTCTTATGTACACACACACGCATGCCGCGCACACACATTCGGAGTGTGATCTCCTCGCAGTAATTATCATAGCAGGGCAGGCATGCACACGTGTCCCTGGGGGAATCGGTGCAAGTTGCTCATAAACACACACACACACACACACTCCAGGGAGTGGCATGTGTGTGTATAACTAAGCCCTTGTTCGTCACTGGGCGTCCCTGAACGCCTCTCTCCTGCGTCGTTATGGTCGTTCCGGAATTCTGCCGTCCCGTGAGCCCTCCCACACCCTATAATTAGTGTCACCCGGGCAACCGGAGAAAGAATGCTCAGTATTCTTGTCATCGTGGTAAGTGCGTAAGTGGGAGGGCCGGAGGTGCTGGTTGTAGGTGTCGGTTAATGACAGGGACAAGGAGACCTCAGTCTGCCACCTCTTGTGCTGTATTAGTAAAAAAAAACAAGGAGGTAAATCTGTGTGTGTCCTCCAACAGGTTGTGAAAGTAGACCCTTATGCTATGTTTGCATTATTACAATGAGACGCTCACATGCACACATGTATATGAGCTCAGGAAATAACCAGCCATGGCAGGATAAAACCGTTAGTGGAGACCAGGGTCAAAATTTGCTTGTGGGCTCCCACAGAACACCACATTTCCTCCCACTGTGAGTCGTGTATGTACAGTATATCGCTGTCCCCATGTACACTGCACACAGCGTACTTAGTGTGGCAGCTTCACAATATTAGCCTGCGGCCCTGGAGAAAATAAAAAAACAGACTCGGTGCTGGAAAATAACATGCAACATCCGGGGGGGGATTGCTATGTTGCATTTGTCTGTGGTAATTTTATTCAAAACACCTTTATTTATAATGTGAGACAGGGATAACATTCCTTGACGAGAATGCTTCATTTATTTATTTATTTATTTATTTATTCATTTATTTATTTATTTATTCTTATCTCAGCTTTTTTCATGGATTTATTGACAGGACATCTTGAGAGATGACAGGAAGTGGGATCAGAGAGAGGGGGGATGACGTGCAGCCGAGGTCGAACTTGAACCCTGGGCCACTGCAGCGAGGACAAAGCCTCTGCTCTGGAAACCACTCGAGCTCAACCAATGATCAATTTATTTATTTTTTTGGGGGGGGGGGGGGGGGGGGGGGGGCGGGGGGGGCGATGCTGCGACCAATATTAGCAAGTCAGTGCCCTGAAACCGAAAACTTAACTGAGAACTGAATAATTGTAAATGATCCCAATCATCATTTCCTTCATTATCGTCTCGAAAAATAATGTGTTCATGTTAAAGCATATACAACATATTTGCCAATAATGATACACCTGTGATAGTCCGGAAACCAATGATATAAACTAAATTTGTCAAAAGTCTCTTAAGTAGATTTCGACCTCAGGTCCTTTGACAAGACTAATTACAAATTTGCAATTAATCAAATAATTGAAAACCAGATCACATGCAGTGAAATTTGGACTTGCACATGCAGGGAAGTTGCTCTCTTTGCCAACAAACCAACGGGGACATTAAACCCCAAGAGTCATGTTTGTGAATTTAACACTCACCGAAAACACACAGTCCAGTATATCACACACACACACACAACAGCATTGTGGGCGCAGTGCAGTCAAACATTGCAGTCGACTGAAACGCAGCATCAGGTCACAGATGGAGGACTTGGTACAAACTGAATGAGTCTTCACAGAATACACTCCTCAACCTCAGGGAGCCAGCTGCTTCACACAGTGCACCCAATTTTCAGAAAGCTTGGTGTGCCTTCAGTTCCCCCTGCTGGGCGTTTTCAGTGACTGCAAGTCTCACGGATGAAAAAAGAAATAAATCTTGGGGGTTGAAGAATGAGTGAACACAATGTTCCTTGGACTGCTTCATATGGAGCTCCACCTTTCTTGACACAAACGATGGCATGAAGCTGCACCTTTATCTTTAACACTACCAATGGAGTCTTCAAATTCAATTCAGAATTTCTCTTGCTCCGCTTTGCTCTGCTCTTCCTCTCTGGGTTTATGTTAAATTAACATAAATATGTCAATGTTAAAGTACTGAGTAGATCTTAAGGATGTCCTGTCCTCTCTGTGTAAATTAGCCGTTAAAAAACTGATTTCTAAATAAATCAGGGGCATCACTGCTGTGACTTATTTTCTATTTTTTTAAATGGGCGGATGGATATGTTCCAGACGTATCGGTGAGAAGTCCGGACTTTCCCGTAAAATACGTCACAAAAACCGTTGGTGGTGAGTAAACTTCCTCTGCTGCCTTCGGGTGATGTCGGAAATGACATCTACAGCTTGTGTTGCCAACACGTGATGTGACGTTTGAGGAACACATGGGAATATAATTAAATGGCAGAACTGAGCCTCCGTAAAACAACAGCTGCCATAGGTTGACTAAATTAATTGAGAAACGCTAGTCATACATGCCTAATACACAATTCTGGTGTTTTGTCCATAACTGCGGGCTCAGAGAGTCTGTGGAGGTTTATTTCGACTATAAAACTGTCGGCCATTGTCTGCTTCATTTGTCATTATAAGGTTAATGGTTACTGTCTCCCATGAGGGACAGTTGTCTTAGATTAAGAGAACTGCTGCATCACACCAGACATTGCAGTAAAAAAAACACAAATACACTTATTTACCCTCTTAAAAACTTTTGAAGATTAAAAACAGAACTTTGCGTATGACATTGAAGGTAGCAGTAGACAATTTACCATTGTAATGAGGAAAACAGTAAAAACATGATCGCCTATCATGTCGATCGATCTGTTCGTTAACTATTCATCTGCTGATACCGTTATCAACTTTATTTAGACTGTGCTCGAGTGGTAATCTATACACAGGTGAGATAAATGAACACATCTGAGAAAGGGTAAAGTTGTTACCGACTGATTGACAGTGCGAGTTTTGATACATATTACATTTCAGTACAATTCGTGTTTATTTTGTTCAATTGGTCAATATTGCCGAACTATTTGCCGCCGCGGATGTGCAAAGTCTCAATAGGATGGTGACGTCACGTACTTTGTCTCACTGCTCCGCTGTCGTTTCGTCGAGGCCGGCTGAGCGCACAAGCTGTAAACCGCTCCTTTTCGGATGAAGATGGCCGCTGGTCCTCTCTCTGTATCTTCCAACGCGTCCACAAACAACGATGGCATTCTCATCGGTGACAAAGTTTACTCGGAAGTGTACCTTACAATCGATAACTCACTCATACCGGAGGAAAGGCTCTCTCCGACGCCGTCGATGCTCGATGGCCTCGACCTGAACACGGAGACCGACCTTCGCATCCTTGGGTGTGAATTGATTCAATCAGCGGGCATTCTTCTCCGGTTACCCCAGGTGAGCCTTCTTGAATAATTATAATATTTTACATCATACATGTGTGGATGTTTTCACAGCGAGCGTGAGTTGGTAGGGTTTTTTTTTCCCGAACAACAACACGGCACAGGCCGGTTGTTAGCATTTCGTTAATGTTAGCTTAGCTCCTTGACGTTGGCGTGGTGGAGCTAAAATGGCGGCGGTCCATTGTGCAAGGTTAGGCCAGCTTATGCAAGACAAAGTACAGACGTAATGCTCTGCGTTTTCCTCGACAGGTGGCAATGGCAACGGGGCAGGTTCTTTTCCATCGGTTTTTCTACTCCAAATCATTCGTCAAACACAGCTTTGAGGTAAGTCCTAGCATGTTCATGGATCAGTGTCAGGCCGATGCTTAGCATATAACGTTAGCATAGCATAACGTTGTGCTTACGTTCGTGGCAGCCATATTGGCAATACGTTGTAACAGAGTTTATGGCCAGTTTCGAGACAAAGAAGGGAGCCTTGGAGATCAGAAACGAAACCGTTCCCGTATTCAAACTTCCCAAATTTAAACCTTAGAACCAAAACACTATTACTTTAAGTGTTATCAAAGGCGCCAGTCTAACGTTATATCCAAATGTGTAATTTAAACACATCTATCTTGCAGTTAGTTCTTAAACGTTTTCTGGTGGTGTTTGGTAACGTTAAGCTCCTCTTCGTAACTTAATGCCTCACTCTCAGATATGTACACATGCTTATCAATCTTTGTAATATATATCGCTAGTTCTAACTAGGTGTTAATTAAGCAGATGATCAAGGAGATAATTTAACATGAACTGTCTGGTCTCTGGAAAGAAAATTGGCACTTGGATATTTGTATGGTGACGGTGTAAAAACAATTCGGTATTGCTGTGAATCAGGCTGAGATTTACGTTGTCTTTCTCGATGGGTTATCCCTTTTGGAAGTGAGAACTGCCATCATTTGAACAGGCCACAAATATGGCAATAACGCTAATCAAATGAATATCTTCTGGTTGGATATTTCATCCCTTCGCCTAACTCTACTTGTCATTTGTGGGCATTGTATCTCTGGTTGTGTGTCCAGTTATTGAACTCTTCCTTCCCACCTTTTTGCTTCAATTATCTTCTCTACCAGATTGTCGCCATGGCTTGTATCAACTTGGCCTCCAAGATCGAAGAAGCGCCACGACGAATACGAGACGTCATCAATGTTTTCCACCACCTGAGACAGATCAGAGGCAAAAAGTAAGCATCGACATTGAATCTAGTTTTCATTTACTGGAAATGTTAAAGAATGTTTTCAGTTACAAGCAACATGTTGCATTGCATTTGTTTTTTGTTTTATCCAATATGATGTATGATGATGATGATGATGATGATCTGTTTTTCTGTGAAAGTGCCCTTCTGTTTATCCATGTACTCTAAACCATTTTAAAACTTTTCAGTTTCCGCTTCACTCGTAATCTCAGAGTGTAATTGTCTTCATATAACATCAGAGTAGTTTGACAATACTCTGGAATTGATACCCCAACACACTCTTAAAATTGAGTGCATTTTAAATATTGTAAGACAAGGCACCACTGCTTAATCTTCTGTGGTGCCTTTGTCTTCGTAGAAATCTGTACATGTCAGTGTTATAGGCCTTGGCATTAACTTGGCTTCTTTTTTCCCTTGCAACCAACTAACAGCGACCAGCTACATTTACCAAACCCTGGGTGATGTGGAATGGTACGTAAGACGAAGCAGTCGGCATGACAACCATGATGCAAGGGGGTCTCACCTCCCCCAGGGCCACCCCACGCCCTCCTGTGGGAGAAGCCCGTGGTCTGAGCCACCGTTGGGCACTGGGATCGGGGATGACAGGTTGGCCGAAGGTCCTTGGCCCCCGGGGCGCCTTGAGGACTCCTGTGGTTCAATCTTAAGCTTTGGGTATCTGTCCGTCAATCTGCGGACCATTGGGTAATGTAGTTTCCACATCTGACTGCTCCTCACCATGCATTTTGTTTGTGCGTAAAGAGCAAAACTCCATTCACCAACTGTCCCTCATGGCTTTTATAGAAATATCACCTTGTTCGTTGAAGTTGGATATCAGTTGGACGCTTGCAGTCGTGTAGGGGTTATGTTTTCGTTGAAGGTCAGTGCATGCAGCGTAGCTTAAATAGTTTGGCCTCATACATTGTTAAATTGACTCAGCATTGAAGTAAGTTTATCAACAATCCTGATGACCTTGTAGTAAGTCTGTTGTTTTTTTGATTTTGAAAATGTAGATTTGAGGTGTAAGTGTAATGTTGAAAAAATGGATATTACACTTACCCTGGGAATTTTCACATGCATGCGGTTTGTCGCATGACCGTGTTTATATTCAATTCTGTTGTTTGAGACATTAAAAAAGGATTGGATATGAAATTTGATTGTTGTCAGTTCTAAAACAAAAAAGGTTAGTTCTAGTTCAATTCACAGACATAAGAGGATAACATTCAGGTTTTTTTCCAAGTTCTGTTCATGCAGTTTTTGAGGTGTAGATTGTTAATATGAAGAGTACTCGGTGTAAGAGGCTGATGGGTCATAACAGGGAGGTCGACACAGTCTGTGAACACGTTTATAAATCTAGAATGATGAGGCGTTTCTTTGTTGTAATTACTATATAAAGGCATGTTTAGATGTGCTTGTATGTCGCAGTAGCATTTTGAGTAATCTGCTAAACCAGAAGTGTTTTTTTTTTTTTTTTTTTTAGGTTGGTACGGAACTCTGTGGAAAGTAGACATTGGACAAAGACATTAGTATTTTCCTGATATTTTTATCCTTTGAGTCTGGCTAGCCTGCTATTTCATAAACAAAAGAACAATAGTAAGTTATTTTGGAGTAGTATGTTATACTGGTGTATACAGTTCAGGAGAATATGTGATGATTTGTGACAGTTATTTATAGGAGTTCAGCACTTGATCAGTTTTATAATTCGAAATTGAAGACAGTTGAAAGTATTTGCGCGTTGAGTTAGCGATGTGGGTGATGATCTGAGTTGATATTTCTGTTGAAGCTGTGACACAGGGTGATGGAAGTTGAGGACCATCTTCAGATCCCTTAAGCTTTCACTGGAACCACAGGAGTCCACAAACCCCAGCAAACTGTCAGGCATTATAACAGTTAAGCCTGTTGCTCTTAGTTGGTTGAAACGGAAAAAAGAAAAGAGTACAAAGAATCAAAAGGGCACCTTCTTTTTAACTTTCATTTCGAAGGGGGGAAACATTATTTTATTTTGATTCCTTTGTAAACTAGGACTCCAAGTTCTTTGATACTTGATCAGAACTACATAAATACCAAAAACCAAGTCATCAAAGCGGAACGGCGGGTCCTGAAGGAGCTGGGCTTCTGTGTCCATGTCAAGCATCCACACAAGGTGAGTTAGAGCAATACTATTCACTATTACACAGTTGTGTAGTTTAGCTATTGGACCTACAAGTTTGGTCCTCGATGCAGATACAACCACACAGGAAGCAGCTTTCAGACTATTACCACTTCACACAACACACGCAATGACACACTTAAGTCTGTTTGTGTTTTCATGCAGTCATTTTATTATTCCAGATTATCGTCATGTACCTTCAAGTCCTGGAATGTGAGAAGAACCAGACACTCGTCCAGACCGCCTGGTAAGTTCCTTCCTAGTACTCCACAAACCATTCCCCACAGCAGCAACCTGTCATGTCTGCAAGAAGCGCCACCAGACCTGGGCTAAAAATTAAGTTGAACGAGTTTCAAATGGTTGAATTACTTGAAGAGGACTTGATTTATGTGCTTGCAACACACCCCATATGTGGAAACACCATCTTGTCAGATAAGTGACATTCAAGTACCCTTCATGTCGTTAAGCACAAATTTGGAAAGCATTCAACAACCATTTTGCCCAGGTCTGACTGAGACATTCCCTCACTCCATTGAACCCGTCCACCTCTTCTTTTTTTTTCTTCCTTTCTGATGGAGCAATTTGTTTTATTGTTTAATCCTGTTACGTGGCTCACTCTCTTGTCTGCCCTTACATGGCTTTGCTGTAAAGTCTTTTTGATTTGCAGTGTCCAGGGAACTTGGTTTAACTTTGTCCTTTCTCTCTACTCTTTGATTAAAGGGTAGTCCATGCTGGTAAGTCACATAAAGAACCTCTGAACTCTGCCTCCTCCAACCACATGACCTCAGGAAGCTCCCCCCATTGGCTGGCTGCCCCTCTCCAGACAGCCAATCCCAATGCCAAGATTCACTGAAGGGGGCGGGCGGGCCTTTCCCAACAGCCAACATCGTCTTGTTTTCTCTTGGGTGTCCAAAAGGATTTGTATTTTTGGTCTTGCTACAAAGGTTTTAATTGTAATACCTATTTTTGCCAAGTAGCTACAGATACATTTATATTCTGAGTTTTTTTTCCCAGTTTACTCACATCTAGGAATGAAGTAAACTTAGCCAGAATAGAAAAACTTTTTTTGACCAGTTTACCTGCCTATTTTTTTTTATATTTACAGTAGTATACTGTGTCCTGTCCCCAACTGACATGGTGTCCAGACATGTGTCTGTCTTACAGGCTGATCCAGTCTCAGATTTTGCCTCGAAGGACCTGTCTCGCCCTCGCAGCAGTCAGAATCCAACGGCCATGTGTTATCTGTAGTAGTGTTGGCATAGCAGTTGACACCACCCTGCCAAAGTGCAGGTCAGGTTGTTTTTGAAGGCAGGTTAGACTGGAAGTTATGGCGTGGCAGGTTTTTCTCCCAATTACTTGAGAGGAAAAAATGAAGGGTGAAAATGGACACACACAGTGAATGCATATGGAGAAGTGTCACTACTTAAGAAATGACGTCTCACTGCTCTGTGATTAGTATTTTTGCCTGTTTTTGGGCCTCGTTAGTTTATTGGGGTTCACCATCCTGTTTCTGTTCACTTTTCTGTCTCTCTGACTTCTATGTTTCTTGAGGACATAGATGCTCACACCACCCTGTACTCTCCATATTGTCTTTCCTAATGCTCTCTAATCTAATTTACCCATCGCCCTAGACAACCCACTGACACATAATCTGTTTTGTAGCACAGAGGTTTCACTCTGCCTAAGTAGTGAGGCATAGATAGTCTGCTAATGTTTTTAGTGTGTTACAATGCCACAGGGTAGAATGGGGCTTGCCGTATCAGTGGTCTTATGGGGCTTGGTTGGAAAGCATTTATTTAAAGTGGAAAGCGGTTGCTGCATCGTGGTCAAACTATCTAACGTGAATGCCACGGACCTCACAGTTCAGTTTACGAAGTTGTTAGAATATTTGCATCATTTACATCAACCTGCCACTGTCTCTCACAGTCTAGCTGTCGTGCATGCCACCACACATGCTGTGTCTTCCTGTTCCCTCAGAATGCATTCTCAGTGAGTGTTACATTCGTGTGCCTGCATGTGCCCCCCCTTCCCATTCCCCACAAGGCATGTGTCATTGTCTTGATCATCACATTTCTGAATCTAGTTACTCCCAGGTCATACTGTGGTAAGGTGGTCTTGGCAGGTCTTCAGTAGCTTATTTCCCATTTATGTCTTCATGCTTTACCTGTGACATACAGCACTCCCATGGACGCCCCAGAGAGAAATGGACAAAGTTAAACTCTGTGAATCTGGATGCATACATAACTTTGGCGCTGTGTGATTTAAAAAAAATGTGTAGCTGTTTCTTATAATATTTATCAGGGCTTCTGATTAATTTGAAGTGCTGGATGTGCCTCTTATAATTAAATCTACAAATGGTAACCTGTTCTCCAGCATACCAGTGAGCATTTACAGTTGTAATGTTCAGAAGGCACCGGCCTCAGAATTCATGGTCAGGAAGATTTAAGTTGGAAAACTAAGCTTGTGCTTAATTAGTATGGAAAAATGGATATCTTTCACAGACTATTTGGAAGATAAAATAAAGCCCTGATCAGGATTTAGTTCTATTGATAAATGTTTCGGAGCATTGACCTACAGTGATAACGTCTTGTTAAAGCTGTGACTTGACTTAAAACATGTGTATGAGTGTGAGGTGGCTTTGTGTAGAGAAGATGCTATGTTTTTGTTTTTGTTCTTTTTGCCTTTATAGGAACTACATGAATGATAGCCTGAGGACGAATGTGTTTGTGAGGTTCCAAGCAGAGACAATCGCCTGTGCCTGCATATTCCTCGCTGCCCGCGCTCTGCAGGTAGGAGGACCACTTCTCCACCTTCCCATGAATGCTTGCTATGTTGATGCTGTCACATCAGCTCATTCAACATGAGCAGCTTCACATGTTTAAACCTTTTTTTGTGCCTGTGTTTTCCAGATACCTCTGCCATCCAGACCTCATTGGTACCTGCTGTTTGGAGCCACTGACGATGAGGTCAAAGAGATCTGTGTGACCACTCTCAGACTTTACACCAGGAAGAAGGTAGGTTTTGGATGGGTTTTCTCAGTTCTGTATTGTTAAATTCTACTCAGTAGAAATACAGGGACACATTTCATTAGTCAAAGACTCCCTAGGAACTGCCTGTCACAGGTAACCTCTTATGAGAATAGTGCCTGAGTGTTGGCAATATGTAGTGACAGTTTTTTGTTTTTTTTCCCCTTCCCCAGCCCAACTATGACCACTTGGAGAAGGAGGTGGAGAGGAGGAAGGTGTTCTTGGCCGAGGCTAAGCTGAAGGCCAAAGGTCTGAACCCTGATGGTACCCCTGCGCTGTCAACACTGGGCGGCTTCTCTCCTGCTTCCAAGCCCTGCTCCCCAAATGTGGTCAAGGTGGAAGAGAAATCCCCGAACCCCCAGACCCTGAAACCAGTTAAGAAGGAGCCAGACAGCCGGACTCAAGCCAACAAGAGTCCACACAATGGGTAAGAAATGTGCACATTTTAAGAGCTGGCTCTTCTTGCCAGTTAACATCCAGTATTCGTTATAAGTGTGTCTTTGAAATATCACAATCCTAATCTTTTTCTCATTTTTCCAGTTTAAGGAAAGATGTGAAGATTGGGAGGACCAGCAGGAGTGGAAGTCGGTCTCGTTCTAGAACGCGCTCCCGGTCTAGGTCTCGATCCCCTCGCAGACAGTAAGATTGCCAACACTATGTATAGACATTCTTAGTCTAATGGTTTAGATATTAACTTGCGTGTTTGATCATTGCATTTTATTACAGGGATTGTTAACAAGTACTTGTGTGTAACTCAACTTCCCCCCTCTCTTTTGTTTCCACAGTTACAACAGCAGACATAGCCGCTCAGGGTCCTATAGTTCTCGCTCAAGATCTCGCTCCCACAGTCGCAGTCCATCACCTCGCCGGCATCCGCCCTCGCCCCTCCTCCCCCACCTCAAGTCCAAGACCAGCCATCATGGCAACAGCGACTCAAAGCCCAGCGGACGCCACAGCAACAGCGGGGGATCTGGTCACAAGAGGAAGCGCTCGCGTTCTCGGACACGGTCCCGCACTCCGGTCAAAGTAGACAGAGACCGGGACAGAGAGAGGGACCGGGAAAGAGACAGAGACCGTGGCTCCTATGACCTTACCTCAAAGAAACACAAACACGAGCGAGGAGGTGGTCATCGAGGAGAGAGGAGGGAGAGGGAGAGATCTCGGTCCTATGACAGGGACAGAGAGAGGGAGCGTAGCCACAAGAGCAAACACCACAGCAGTAGTGGGCACTCAGGACACAGCCGTCACCGGCGCTGAGACACACTCACACACAGAGACACACACACACACTGACAGACGAGCTCTAGGACTGATTGTCACTAAAGTATTTTCACTATACTTGAAACTGAATCAGATGTGGCGTGTTCCGTGAAAGCCGTTGAATACAGTTCACTGTTAGCTGGAGTCTTGTCAGCAGACACATCTCGCATTTTCTTCAAAAGAATAGAGATCCCTTACAGACTTTTTATAGATGTACATACCTTTTTGTCTAATAAACTTTGACAAATTATTTGTTTATAATGGTTTTTTCCACAAACACACTATTGTTAAATCCTTTAAATTACATGTACTCATTAAAAAGACCCTTCATCTATGATTTTGCAAATACATAATTTTTTAAGTTTTCCTGCTGGACACAAGATGTCTCCCACGTCACTGTAGAGTCTCTGAATATTGACACATTGTGCCACAACTTGATTGGAAGTAAACCAATACCTCCAAGCTTTCATGTGGCACTGCTGACATGTCAGAGTTGCTGACCAAGAATTAGCTTAAAGGGAAAAAAAAAGTCAACATTCAGCTGCTGTCAAAGACTAAAGCTACACTTCAGCCGTCATTGAGAGAACGCGCCATGTTTGGTTTAATTTTGGGTATATTGCTAACCCAATACCAACATAGTTTTTGTTTCTGGGTTTCCCCTATGCATTCTGAACCTGTCAGTTAGACCTATATTATTTACAGGAATGTTGATTTCTTTCATTTTACTGGCGTGAACCAAATACCACAACATTTAGGTTTGTTACGAAAAATATTTTTTGTCTGTAAAAAAAAAAAAAAAAAACTAATCAAGCCTCAACATCAAAGGCATATATGGAACGTTGTTGGAATTGGCTGAATCATGTAATAGCTTCTGCATGCACAGATGTCTTGGCAATAGACTATTCGTTGCTCTGACTCTCAATCAACACAGCAACTCACCTGTAGCTGATATTTAGCAGAGGTGGTTGATTTGTTTATGTAGATTGAATGTGTGCATCTGAGCAACCCAGACAACAGCAGTAAATACCAGCATGCAGCAGTTAACTTGCCATTTTTTCACCCAGCTGGTCAGACATGATTAGTGGTTGAAGGAAGGTGCCAGTGCATTGTGACATCAGTCCCAGGCTGTCGGTCTCCTCCACTGAAAGGTTTTTTTTTCTTTCTTTTCCCATGATACACCACACACCACTACCATCCTCTAGCCTATCATTGTGTTATTGGTTTTACATGTAAAGTTATTGACTTGGGGAAAAGAAACTTATTTACAGTGTAAAGATGGATCGATATCCACTGACAATACGTGAACGCTTTGATTTATAAAAGCCAACTGCTCAGTGGAAGGATTGAATGAATAAATGTAAAATAAAAGTGATCATTCAGGAAAGATCAATATGTTTGCACATTAGGGGACAGGCAGGAGAGTGCTTTTTGTTTTCCTTTTTTTTTTTTGACAGATGTGTTGCTAAAGCTGTGTTTTGTACAGTTTCAAAAAAGCAAACGTATAGTAGTATGTTTTTCTTTTTTTTACAGCAGGGGATGCAGACTTGATTTCAGAACATTTTAGGGTCGTCAATTTGTTACACTGGTTTTTAGTCTGCACGTGTACATGTTCGATTTTTATTCAATAATAAATGAGTTAAGCAACTTCACTGTAATGTCTTTATTGTTACGTAGCCTGTTGAACAACATAAATATAGACTCATGACTGGATTTGTATTAATTTTGTTGTGTTAGACTTAAAGGAAATATAATGACATTGTAAGGAGTTGCGTGAACCCTCGTGGTGAGATCCTGGGTCTTGTTCGAGGAAATGTAATTGAATTTGCGTCACATCTATTGCTGATGTGAAGCTGAATACTGCAGCTGCAGGTAGAATTAAACTCTGTGTAAGTTTGTTTTGTGTCAGCCAGAGGGCGCTGCTGGCCTTACTTATATAAATACTCTTGGACAATTACATACACTAGGATTTAATGAGAAAATAAGTTGTAATAGTGTGCAGCACAGGATTAGAGATCCAAAACTGATTTTAAAAAGATTTTATTTACACCTTTTTAAAAAAGATAAAAACAAAATCTTTACCGTGACTGCAAAATGTAGCAGAGTGTATAGTGGCAGTGTACTCAAGTAAAGTACCAGAGTGAATGTACATCACTGCAAACTATTGCACACAAAAGGATCTTTAAAAAATCCTAATAAGAACTTCATAATTAAGATTAGAGGTGATCCTCCAATTAACCACCTCATGTGGCGCCACTGAAACAGTTTCCAGTTAGACATGCTACTTCCCTTTTAAATCAAGAATCAGTCAGTGATCGACCACATTGTTTTTGTCATTTGTCATTGCCTCCGTGTAGATTGTCATATCACCTTTCCATCGCTCTAGTCAGGAAGCAGTTGTTTGTGTCTCAGAGTTTCACTCTTTGACACAGTAGGTGATAATATCTACCAGAAAGAATGCTTTTACACTTTGTGCAACAGGAAGCCCGTGCACTCTGCCAAGACATCGGGTAACACTCTCTCTTTAACTGTGTGATGTGCAGCAAAGCACCCTCACATACGCACTAAATTAAATCTGCAGTGTGATCTGATGTGTAAATCTTACCTGAGCTGGTGACGAGTCAGAAACACCACTGAGACAGACGGAGCTGGCTTATCATCATTCAGTGTGCTCAGTGTGGGCCTGAGTGAGATCCCACCTCACAAATCCTGCGCAGTGATAAACTGACTCTCGGCATTAGCCCGGTCTTCCAGATGCTTTTGAACTACTTTTGTCAGATTTTGAGATATCCACTATGTAGACTACTGCCTCTGCTCTGATACACCAGTGTTTTATGGGGAGACCACGTTATCAGATCAAGCAAAGCTGCTCTCACAATGAAACGTTATTAAACAAAAATATTAAAACCTTACCCGAGGTGCTCCGGTGAATCTGTCCCTGTGGTAAACAATGTGCCAGGAAGGATTTTGGGGCCTGTTTCCTGAGCAGCAGCAGTATAATAATGATCCCTGAGCATACAGCATGGAGCTGAAGACACTGTATTTAACTTTTATCTCACAGTCGTGTTTTATGAGCTGTTAGTGTGACATTAATATGAGTTAACAGCTATAACACCCCTCTGATCAGCGTGAAGCCCCACAGAGAACAGAATGGACCGTAAATGGCGTAATGACTGCCTGAAGCCATTCAAATGTAGCATACTACACGTGCTTACACAACTATCCTTATTAATAAAGACTGCATTTCTTATTTGAATGATTGTACAAGTGCCAGATTGAAAATACAATATGTAACTTTTGCAGCTAGAGGGGGCTCTCCATCGACACAAAACAAAACAAAAGATGTTTGAATGTTAAGTGGAGCGCCAAAGTGTACAGTACTGTCAAGAAACACTGGCTACCAGATCTCGGTTATTTTAGTATTGACATGTCAAGAATCTAAAATATATTACATATTACATATCTGCATTAACCCTTTGTTATATGTGTTTTATACCTTCTCCATGAGGTAGGTGACGGTCAAGGCTACTTTTTTACCTTAAAATAACAGCTACCAAATCATGTTGATGGTTCAGTGTCTTGTAACAGGGTGAATGGTGTCTCTGTCTCAGCCGCTCCGCCCCCCATCACTTAAGTCTGCACTTTGTAACTTTAGTGAGAGGGTAGGATCACAGCATTACACACATGTTCACTTCAGCATACACGTTTTCAACACAACATTGCTTCGACTTGATGAGCTTTGTCTGTAGTTAGCACCTACACTACGGACTGGGATTTGTATTTACGACAGTGATGTTGCACTCAGAAAATGTGGGGGACGCCAAATCCCACAAAATGCCAATTTCTACATTATGTTGCTTTAATATTGCAAGGAAGAGGATAACCTACTGTTTTAGGGGCTTTCACAGCAGGTCTTACACACAACAATCAGATTTGTTGGTGTGAGTTTGCTACATTGAGCGCTCGTGAACTGACAATACAGCCTTAACAATGAATGCTTCTTCGGTCCTTTCCATGGGTAACCTGCACATTTTACCTTAAAGAAATACTCACTTCATTTATGTGCCAAACACCTGTGAAGTAATATTTAGTTATCTTGCTCTACAGTAAAAAAAAAACAAACTAGGCACATATTTTCACAACGTGAAAGGTATAAAAGAAGTTGGTATTACACGGCTTAAATAAGACTCAAAACCCCGCCAGCAAATCTAACATGTATCACTGTCACAGCCAAGTCACTACATTGTTTTCAGGTATATTGTATAATATGGATATTTCAGAGCAGTGCTTTTGTCACATCAACAACAACAAAAATCTGCTGTTCGTGTCATATTTGTATACTTTGTTAGTATTTCACTAAATATCACCTGTTTTAAAGTTGTTTATTTGTTTTTGAACATATATTCTAAATTCGTACTGTCACTGATTCTAATTCATTTGAATGCCATCACTTTCCATGTGTTGTCATGGAGGCCGGGCAACATTATAATCCCGCTTTCACTACTATAAACCAGAACTTACTGCAGATATTCGGTCATTTGGAAACTCACCTTGGATATCGCAACCAGATGGACAAGAGTGTTTTCCAAACTTCGACAAAGTCCACTAAGTGTTGAGAGAATTACTGGTCGAGATGTTTTGCGGACGTCGCAAACAACAACAGGTATGTGTTTATCTCCTTAAACTGTTAATGTGGGCATTGGGAAGATTTTTTGACAGTTTCTGTGTTTTTAATTAAATTACTCTGTATCGCAGTGGATTATGTGTCATATTTAATCATGAATATTTTTGTGTATATTCAAAAGAATGAATCTCAAGATGTGGAAGTTGAAGTTGAGTCAAGCTCCAGCCCACAGCAGAGGTAAAAGCATGCCTCATAATTATTTATATTAATTTTATTCTTCATGGTATTTTGTATGTTGCTTTATTTAATCTGTCACACTTTTCTAAGCAAAAGTTCTGTGGATGTATAAAGTAACAGATAATGGAGTGTTTCAAGTATTAATTAACAGTACAAGAGCATTTTTCCACATTTGCCCTTTTTTATTATATTTTGATCAGTTGTGTGTCATTCAGTAGAGTTTTGTTTTGATGTCAATGGCCTTTTGACTCCAGTACACTGCTGAATAATCGTCTACATTTTCTTTTAATTACCAGTGGCATTGTTGAGAAGGACCCAAAACAAGTCCCTGTAGTCCGTGAAACTCCTACCACCTCTGCCACCACAGACTCAACCCCCTCTGAGGCTCCAAAGAGGAAGACTAAGTGGCCTTCCTGGTGGCACAGGTTTGTCGGGCGTTAAAAAGGAAACGGCACAGCAGACTCCTGTAGAAGAGGTCGTGGCAGAAGACTCGTGCCTGCCATGTTCTGCTCCAGAAAAGAGTTATCCTTCAGCTGTCTGTTTTGCCTCTTCAAAGATAGATTTTAATTGTATTTCAATCGAAAAATAAGTAGACAAAGAATTTATGGTTACGGTTTTGATGCAAACCTGTGAAACTCAACTTTCTAATGCAGTAAGAACATTTTAAATGCAGATCTTTTAATACTAATTTGAGGTATTGATGCTTTGACTTAAGTTGATGATTTGAGTAAAGTTAAACCAGGCCAGTGGTGGAAAGTAAAGTGCATCTACTCAAAATGTTTATAATTTCAAGGTTAAATAACAAGGTTCAATTAAATAACATTTAAATTTAACTTTAATTTAACTTTAGTTTTAGGCTATTTTGTTATTTTACTCCAGAGAGGGGATATTTATTTTTTACCATACTGCACTGACTGAAGCTTTGCCTTGAATTCGAGTTGAGTCTTGAATATTATATCATTATTAATTTTACTATGTTTTGTTCACCTTCTTGGTTTCATTACTGTGACTGGACCAGACAGTAGAATAACATCTGTATTTTCCTCTATCATCAGTGTTGACATCATCAAAGAGTTTGAGGGTGGAGAAGCTGGTGTCCAGGATAATTCACCCAGCTCTGATCTTACAGTCTCCTCTGCAACACAGACTGAAAAGAAAAAAAAAAAATACTGGTGGTGTCGCCCTTTCCGGAATCGCAACAATGTATGTACCACTGAGCTGAATGTCAGTAGTGTTACCAGCTGACCAAACTGTTACAGTAACATGTGGATTCTGCATGTTGTGTGAACCCTCAGTTCAAGCATGTCATTTATTTTGCTGTATTGAACTGTTTTTCTGAACTTATGCCAAACAGAAAGAGAAGTCAGAATCTTCAGCTGACATGCACAAAGAATCAGAGATAAGTTATCCATCTGTCACAACAAACTCATTTAGCGAATCAGACAAGACCAATGACAAGACCTCAAAGATCGACTCAAACGTAGAGTCAATGGAAATCGACTCAAACGTAGAGTCAATGGAGATCGACTCAAACGTAGAGTCAATGGAGATCAACTCAAACATCGACTCCATGGAGATCGACTCAAACGTCAAGTCAATGGAGATCGACTCAAATGTCGACTCCATGGAGATTGACTCAAATGTCGAGTCAATGGAGATAGACTTAAACGTCGACTCCATGGAAATCGACACAAACATCAAGTCTCCAGAGAATGACTCAAACATGGAGTCCACAGAGAATGACTCAAACGTTGATTGCCTCCAGATCGACACAGTCATCGAGTCAACGGAGATCGACTTCAACGTGGAGTCCACGAATGTTCAGTCCACTCAGGCCTACTCAAATGTCGAGACCAGCAACCCAGACTTTATCTTCATGTCTGACTATGCCAAGCGGTACCTGAAGTCACAGAACGTTGTGTACATCAAAGACGTCCTCCCACCTGATGCACTTAAATACAGGCCATACGCCCAAGTGTGTCACAATGGGAGTAAACAGGCCGAATCAGAATCAGTCTATGGAAATCTGGCAGGCAGCAGAGAAACCCTCTCCACAGAGAAGCTTGTTTGCCTCGGGTGAGCACCTGTTAAAGAGACTCATAAATGTGTGCTGAATGTTCATTTATTGTTTTTAAACTTGCAAACATGGTCCAGTCTAACTAACTCCTCTGTCTTGTTGGGTTTAAGGCTCCCCAACCTGGCGCAGACTTGCTACATGAATTCCACGCTGCAAGGCCTCCTGACGTTGACTCATTTCATGCAGGAGGTCCACAACCAGCACACGGTGTGGAATTTTCACCCTCAGTCTGAGCTAATCAGGTGAAGCACCTCCACACCCCCACACAGATCACTCTTTTGTATCTGCAAACTTTTCAGGTCAACATGAAGCAGCAAAAACCAACAACAGACATCCCTCTCATATACTTCATTCCTTCCTATCTTGTTGTTGCCAGATTATTTGAGAATGTTGAACTGTGCCATTCCTCCACCGACAGGATGGAGAAGAAATGCGTCCTGTTTGCTTTTAAAAAAAGTATTGCTGAGTTGAACTCGCAGTTTGATGACGACAGTCAGAAGGTTTGTGTGCTTTTATTTACTACCCACAGCATAGTACAACCCTTAGCCAATTTGCACCTTCCGAAGCTCTTTGCTCGGTGCGTTTATCTGCAGGACGTGTGTGAGTTCCTCAGCTGTGTGCTGACGAAGACGCGATCTCTGTCTGTGGATCTGCATCAATCAGCAGTCAATATGGGCATGACCTGCACCTGCCCCGTTAATGCCCACATGGCCTTCCAGATGCTGAGTACCAGGTCCTGCATGGGGTATGAACTCAAACACACATACTGTTACATTACCAACAGTTTAGAAACTCCTGATGTTGACTACGTGCATTATTGTTTTTCCGACTTGTTCAATCAGGATGTGTCTTTAATGCTTTTAATTTGAATTGTTCCTTTATTGTGCAGATGTGGTTTGCAATCCAAGAGCATCAAGGATTATGTGAACCTGTCCCTGGACCTTGCATATCGAGGCTCAGTGAGCCAGTTTCTGCAGAGTTACCTGAAAGCAAGTTTGCACGTTTGCTCATTTGCTTTGAAGTTTGTTTGTCGTAAGAGAATTTAAATCAAAACCTGCCTCTTGCTCATGTTCCCTCCTGCAGAAGAACCAGTTGGAGTATTGCTGCAAGTCCTGTAGTACCCAGGAGTCATCGCAGCAGTGGTCGTTTGTGAGTCTGCCAAAGTGAGTAACATTATCCGTCACTACAGTGCAGTCAAATGTCTTCCTCTGTGAACTTGGGGGCTGACCCTCTTCCTCCACCTCTTTCCTGTCAACAGTGTGTTGATCATTCAGCTGCAGAGATTTACATCGACCAAGTCCGACAATCTGAGGAAGCTGGACATTCGTGTGGAAATAACAAGGGAGTTAATGCTTAACTCTGACTCCAACACCACCGAACAGGTAAAGATGATGTTCAGTAAATAAAAGGCAGCTTCTGTCAGCTTTGTTTTCTGGATATACACTGATCCGGGCAACGATTTCAGCGTACACAAATCTGCCTCTCAAATATACAGAACCAGCAGTCAAATGAAATGTGCTGTAACTGTTGGTAACTGTGTTTTTTTCAGACTCACTACTCTCTTGTCAGCATCATCAGCCATTTGGGCTCCTCAGCAGTTTCTGGTAAGTGTGCAGCAGCCACACATGTCAAAATAAAGACTCAAGGTCAAGGAATCAGATGTACCGTGTCCACTAATAAATAATGTCCTATCCTCTCAGGCCATTTCATCTGTGACGGTGCTTACAGACAGCAGGAATCAGGTGACATGACAGACCGTTGGCTCACTTACATTGACAATATCATAAAAGAGTCAACCGCAAAATTCATCTGTCAACTGCGGCAGAAAACAGCGTACGTGCTGTTCTACGAGAAACAACAGTAGAAGAGCCCAACCGGTCGTGGCAGACAGCCGCCCGCCTTGAGCCGGGTCTGCTCTGAGCATACCTATTTTAGAAATTAAATCATTTGGGTATAACATATAAAATAAAATAATAATGTTAATGAGATGTTATCTATTGCTCTTTGTTTATGACACACTCTACACTGCTGCCAGTAGACTTCAGTCACAGTCCATGATTGTGAGTGAAAATCCTCGTGGCTCGATGTGGAAAACCTGGGTTAAGGTCATCAAGTTGATAACCACTGCTTACTGTGATTGTGATTATTAGTGGAGGCAGATAAGGGAAATATTGGGGTTGTTGAACTGACTTTGTTGCACAGGTCTCAGCTCTAACAGGAAATCATTTACTGCTGAGCAGTTTTACCCTTCCTTCCTCAACTTGTCACCGCTGTCACTCACCGCATACAAGACCCAATGTTGCACACCTGTCAGTCAGTGCTTAGCAGATGATAATATGAATGTTATAAGCTTCTGAAACACAACTCAAGCTCCATATGTACAATTTAATCAATCTTTGTAAGCCTAGTGTTTTTATTTTTAGGTCTTATGCAGTTTCAGTTGTGTTTGCACTGCTGATGATGTCGTATGACTTGGTCTCAGTTTTGGTGATCTTGACTACAACGCTGCTGTTGCACAGCAGTTGAGCGCAATCCGATTCAAAAGCAGAAATCACATCCTGTTCCGATCAAACTCTAACAGCTCTTCAAGGTCTTGTGCTCTCTGACACCGCAGAAATGAATCGAGTCAAGCATTACTGCCAAAGTGTCTTCACACTGAATCATCCTGTGGTTTAGCTGGTCTGCCTACTTTTCCCCAATCCCTTTATGACGAATCTGTTTCTTTAAGTGCTTTTGGAGGCTTGAAATGGGACATTACGGCAGTTGTGGTAATGTCAAGTAATCATGTCAGCCAGCTTCAGTTCAACTTATCTGTGGAACTGATTCCTGGATGAGACCGATCATGACAGGCTGACAGGCTGAGTGTGGCAGAGAGACAGAAAGAGAGAGAGATCCCATCAGAGAAAGCCCTTTGGATTACAAGAATGGTGCTGAGACACACGCACAGAGGAAGGAATGTTTTGCTTTACTCTCCGGGCATATGGAAGAATTTCAGTGATTCTCTTTTTGTCTCTGGGGTGTGTTCAGTGCTCGCACAGCATCTTTCTGTTCCAATTTAAATTCTTACATTACATTTGGATGTAATGCAGTGATCTCCCAGAGATTATAATGACTGTGTTCATCCTCTGTAGAGTTCTGCTGAGAGCACTGAAGCAACAGATAGGAGCTTTTTGGCTGGAGGATCCCGATCACTGTGGGCAACGCTCAGTGAGTCAGCCCAGTAAGTGAAGTTGACTGGACAAATGAGCTAAAGCTGGACATGGCCAGAAGCAATCCCTTTGTTCACTTTGTTCAAATCAATGTCACCTTTTCTTCCTGTGAAGACCCAGGAAACTGTTCTTCTTCTTTAATTCTCTCATGTGACCAAAACCAAAAACCAGGCATTGAAAGAGACTCAGATGTTAATTGATTTCACTGGTAAAGATTTATTGTATAATTCTGTCGAGAAAAAAGACAAGAAGGCAGTGTCAGACATGCAAAAGGGCTAACAGGCAACTAAACAGTCCATTACTATACCAGTTAAAGTAGTCAATAAAATACAGCGTTCCTTTATTGCAGTATTAATATAAAAACGATGTAAAAAGAAAGGGAAGACACAGAGGAGACATCAGTCTTTCCAGACATGAAGTGTCACAATAGTGCTTGTAAATAATAAATATTGACCTTTTATTAAAAAATAATAATAATCAGACATAAAATCAATGTAATTTAACAGCACGCTAAAGTAAAAAAAGAAAATCCTATGATTCTCTACACAAGGCGGATATTTATGCTCAAAAATATATTTATACATTCAGAAACTTTAATACTCGTGTGGATCATCTTCACATATAAAGTGTGTGTGTTTGATTGTTGAAATCTACACTAGTGTTTCCATCAATTTATCTGCTCTCTATACTGTTAATGTAGTCTCATTGTGCTTTAGAGTAAAATAACAGCTCACTATTCTCCAGTGTGAGATGAATCAAGATTGATGGACAGACAGACAGACAGACAGATAGATAGATAGATAGATAGATAGATAGATAGATAGATAGATAGATCATATTGGCCCCACAGGTCTGGAAACTAGGCCAACATGGCAGCGTTACAGCAGACTGTTTATATTAGACAACTTTGACATTCATATGATCAGACATTCACTTCAAAGGCCATGAAATCAACACTTCAACTAAAAGGGTCAGTCAGCTGTGGCACATTAAGAGCAAAGAGGAGAAGACTTTCTGAACTTCATAGTGACAGTGGAGTTAATGTAGTATAAGCGTGTGTATAGTACTGTTCAGCACAAATCTTTTGTTTCAGCTAGCTTAACTATGCAGATACAGTAGGTAGGGGTTTGCTACAAGACAAACAAGTGCTTGAAAGTTCATGTGAATTACTCTGACAGGAAGTCTTAAATAAAAAATCTGTTTCAATTGGTTCTGTTTGTTTAAGTGCAAATTACAGCGGATATGCATTCAATGTAATAGTCACTGTTGGCTTAATTCTGAAGCCCACAGTCATCTTAGCACTCATGCTAACTCTGTGAAACTATGTCACAACAGTGGTGCTTTTGAGCTACATGCTAAACACTGCATGCAGACATCTTCACAATTATAGTGCTAACATGCAGATGTTAAGCACGTAGAATGTTTACCATTCGTAGCGCCTTAGCGTAGTATCCTACGTGTTAGCATGCTAACATTTGCCAATTACAGACAAAGCACAGCTGAGGCCAATTAGAAACTAACCTAATTTGTTTTGCAGGACTATGGCTCTTAATCATTGTCACTGAACTGTTTCAGTCAGGGCTAACTGACACACAGATGGACATTGCCGTCTCAAAAGCAACATCACTAGGCCAAAAAACAATTTATTTTGACAAACATCGATTGTTACTGCAGGAGATCCCCCTGATGTTTGGGTGCAGAGCCAGCTGTAAGTAACAAGAAAAAAAGGGAATCAAAGTGTGACAAAGAGGCATGATGTAAATAATATAATGTGGAAGCAAACGCAGGTCACTTCTGGTATAGTATAAACGGTGGTAACCTGACCCGGTGGGAAAGGCAGCGTTATGACTGCTTGTACACAGCAAACAGGGATTAAGGTGTGGGACAAACTTAGACCAAAGAAAATGTGCTTGTCAGTCACAGAAGTTAAGATTAACAGCGCCTCAGGCATTTATAAAATATTCTGAGCTTTGCATTTTATGCATTTAACCAATACCAAAAGCGTTTGATACGAAGGAGGAGAGCAATGCGTCCACCTGTGGGCAGACACACGGCTCAGATGTGGATCCAGATAAAGATCAAAATCAGACAAAATAATTGATTTGCCACAGCTGACCATGAATGTTTGTCTGGTTCATGCAGTTCAGAGCTTAACTGGATCAAGACATGTTTGTCATCTGAATCCTGGTTGGTGAGTAACATAAGGTAGTTATAGGGCTCCACATATGTTGTGCCACAGGCTGTGAGTCTTCAGGTGGAACGCTGTGAAGACAAGCTGGAGCTCAGGTTCAAACAGTCGGATGCTCACTTCCATTTCTCCAATTTCTCCAAGCTCACGGTCAGAATAAAACACCATAAATCAAAGCTTTTACACTCTAACCTTTGGTAAGGGCCTGTTTTAAGACAACAGAGATGGATATTGTCGCAGCTCTTCAATGAATCAACATAAATCAATCTGACTGAACTGGCACAGTTTCTGAATCTGCAAGCAAACCACTTATTTATGGCAGTGTTTTCTTAGAAATCTGTGGTCTACCTCCAGTATTAAGCAAAAGTTGAGCAGACACTGGAGTGTAATACTGGACTGATTTGCTGCAGACGGCCAGAAATAAGCCAATCCATACAGTATCGAGATTGCAAAAGAGCAGAAATCTGACCACTGGCCAGTCTTTAGGGGGCTGCTTCATTAGTCACTGTAGCATAAGAGCAGAAACGGAAAATAGGCTCAATTCTTTTCCTCAAACAATGTTGATCTTATATGTTGGATGAAACACTTTGGATCTTAATTAACTCAAGCTGTTGCCTACTGACCTCTGGAGGAGAAAATGTTTTTGTTAGATATAAAAAACACAGTATAAATCAAAAATACAGAAGAGACATGATAAAAATCATTTAAAAGACTAGACTGAATATGTACATCCATGTTCCACATGAGAACAATATGTATATTAAAGCAGTCATTTCAGTAGCTCTTGCCAAGTGTTCAATAAAGTGATCAATAAAGAAATGTCACATTATTATGAACCACCAGCTGTTTAGCTTAACTTAGCATCAAGGTTGGAAACAGAGGAAACAACTAGCCTGGCTGTGTCCTAAGGGTGAGAAGTTGGGTTTTACAGGGAGTTATGTGTGGGATTACTCCTTAGTCAGAAGCAGCGACTTCTTGAAGTCCTTGAGTTACCCAGGCAACAGCAAAGATGACAAGAACTCACTGCACCTGGCCAAGAAATAGTCCCGCACACAACCCCCATCAAACCACAACTTGTTTTATTAATTATTTACTTTGGTTTTTGCACATATTTAGCAAACAAAAAATGAGAGCTGCTTATTAGTAAACTTTAGAGCTAGGTTAGCCGTTTTTCTCTGTTCCATTCTTGATGCTAGGCTAAGCTAACAGATGTTTTAGCATCAATTTAGCATATGGGCATGAGAGTGGTATCAGTCTTTTCTTTTGACTCTTGGCAAGAAACCAAATGAGTGTGTTTCTCCAAAGGTTGAAATATTCCTTTAAGACAACATCATACTATCTCCATCTCTTTCTCTCTCACACGCACGCACGCACGCACGCACGTTATTCCAGTATTGACTGCCTTTCCCAGCTGTTGTCCATTAGGCTCCTCTTCTTTGTCCTTCCTGCTTTCAGGGAGATCTGTTCAGTCTCATTATTGCTACAAGTCTTTATGAGGTCTGTTCTTCGATGAAGTCTTTATTGCTAAATACTACTCTGGACTCAAGCTCGGCTCAATCATCATGGGTCAGACTTTCCACAGATGCGCGTTTGGTTTGGTTGTTGAAATTCACAGCCGATTCTGGGCTCAAGTTGAAATTCAGGTGACGGTCTGTAACACTTCTGTACTGCAACATTCATTTATGAAGGCCTACAGTTGTACATACATCATTGATGTAACAATAGGTAAAGGCAATATTTTAAACATGTCACCATCTTTTATTATTGGTGGATAAACACCACACTGTGAGTCTGTTATTGCTGGTTTATTTTAAGTAGTTTTCCATTTATTAAAATTCTGCATAATAAGTCTTTTTGATCGTTACTGCTAGGTGCTCTTTAGTTGATGGGATTATGCGACTGGCAGTGGCTGTTTTGTGTTTTTTGTGTGAAGCTAAACATGTTTTTGTATGAGTTTGCACATGTGCATGGAATTATTGCCAATAGAGCAAACCTCCACCTAAATCTGGGACCTTTAGTCCCAGGAATGGCCTTTTCAAGGAACTGATAGGTTCCTTCAGCCTGTTGTTGTCTGCGTTTCCAGCACAGTCTAAAGTCCCGCAAAGACCAGGTTTATTAGTCTGCTAACGATGAAAGAGCAACGACATTTCTGCACATAACTATACAATCTAACAACGTATCCTTACGTCTGTAATGCTATGTTGGTGTGTCGACAATGGGTGAACAAAAACTTAACTGGTTTGTGGCTGCAGAGTTTGAAAAATGATGAATGAAGTAAAATGCAGCAGGTACTAGGCCCTTTGCAGGGCCTTTTGGGTGGTAAAATAATGTTCCCAGAACTTAATTAAGAGTAGTTCCTGGGGAAAGTTCCTGCAGTGGAAACACCACTTGATACGTGAAGTGTCCTCATTAGTTGCATGTGTTAGTCTCACAGGTAGGTGGTAGCCTCTCTGTTCTCCCTCTCTCTGGCCTGAGCCACGGCCACGTTGATGCACTGCAGCCACTCCTCGGTATGTTTCTCATCCTGAGCTTTCAGCACGTACGTCTTGCTGTCTGTGAAGATCTCAAAGGCCCGAGGCAGGCCGCGATCACGCCGTTTCTTTGCGACCACCTGTGGAGAATAGAAACGATGAGAAAGAGGTGGAGAAGCAGATGTAGAACTCAGACAAAAAGATGTGTTGTCTGGTAAGAGATACTGCTGTCATTTTTGGGATGCAATCTGGCTTTTCTTCTTAATATACAGTTGCTAGTTAAGCCTGCTCATGGTATTGTGTCTGTGAACTGCTTATGTAAAGTGTTGCTGTCATGAGACCAGGTACAACACTAATAATGCTAATTATGTGTAGCAGTGTGAATCAAAGGGTTTTGTGAGCTGGTTTGTTTATGACAATATTACTCCCATTATTACAATATATTATTATCCTACTCACCTTGACACTCTGCACCTTGCTCAACTCAATAGGGATGTCATCCAGCTCGTCTTTCTGCAGTAAGCACAGATATTGAGAGAAGTAAAGAAACGAGCAAAGCAAATGAGAACTTAAGATGGAAAAACATAGTGAAAATGGTCAAATAAAGAACAAGTACAGTTGATTTTTGCAATGTGATGTGTTTTTTTAATGTATCCAGTCAAATGAGTGCATCTAGAAATGTATCTTCAGCCACGTTTAAGTACCTCCGTCATGTCAACGCAACAATGTCAGTCACAACCTCCTAATGTCAGCATCACAATACTGCATCAGTGTTGTTTCCAGTATGTACAACCTCAGAGGAAACCATTTACAGGATGAACAATTACACTTTATTGTTCTGCTGCTTCTCCAGGGCAGGAAATTCATTCTGTCAGGTCTGCTGCTCATCACGTCCATGTATTACCTCGAGTGTCATGTTGAATGCGTGTGATTGTAAGTGTGGGTGTGTGGACGGCACCGCGTTCATGTCTTCTTATGCCAGAGTTGGTTATGTGGTTAGAACCATATAACCAGAGCTAGCTGCAGGACTCATGGCAACAGATCACATCCTGCGTGTGTGTGTGTGAGTGTGTGTGTCTGTCGAAAAAGCATTCAGTTGAAGTGGACATGTTCACAGTTTTACCTCCCAGCTAGCTGTGCAGAGGGTCTGTGTCATGTCAGTGGACTCATGTACTGATCCAAAAGGACATTTGATTGATTTTAATATAATGGAAATTATTATCCTAACCAGAGAGACCAAAAGGTATTGTCTCATGATACTTCAGCTTAATGCACGTTGCTAACTTTTTTTTTGGCCCTTTAATGTGCAACTTATTCATTCATTCATTGCATTTGACAGGGTTCATTGAAGAAGAGGTCCTTTGGTCCTGGTGCAAAACCGAAGTCCTGAAGATCCTGTTCTTTGCAATAAACACTCAAGGTGTCCAGAGACATGAGTGGAATTCTGTCTGTATTTATAAAGGCAGCAAAATGTGTTTTTGTTCACATTATTACCCAATTATACTGTTTTATTATACATAATTTTACAAAAAGGTTTGGTGTGCTAGAACGTTTTTAGAATTATTATTATTGGCAATGATACTCAACAAGTACAACTACGCTTGGCTGCTGAACAGAACCATTCTGTATCCCACTGTTCTTTTCAAGATGTGCATGTTTGCTCTTATTTTCTGACAAATCAAATCATCTTGTGAAAAAATTAAATGCTGCATTTTGGATCTTCTGAGAGCAAGAGACCGCACCATTACTAAGTGGGAAACATTTAAGTAACTCAATAATAAGTTTCACTAACAACTAGAATTATCATGGTTGTATACCTCCGCCAACCAATCAGGCTGCAGTTCACATCCATTATCTGTCCAGACTCATAAAACATATGATTTGAAGAATATAATAAAAGCTAATAGGTGTATATTTTAGGCGAAATGTAAGTTATCACTATAAAGATCTGTGTGATTCAAGTGACCAGGTTCAGATGAGAAACATGCCGTCTTCACTCAGAGGTTATTTCGACAGTAGACTGAAAATCAATATCAGTAAAACCACTGAGCGTGTGAGATTACACTGCTTCAAATATGGATGTTTCTGCAAAGAAGCAACAAATCCTGTAAAGTGGATGCTTCACACACACGTTCAACCCGGCGGCACCCAAGGTTAGTGTCGCCAATTCAGAATCCGACCAAATGCGAAATATGGTCACAGTCCCCCATTCTGTTTGAGTCTGCCTACTTTGGGCATTTGCGCCAAATGTAAAGAAATTCCCTCTATGTGTGCCTGGTTATCGTGTTCACAAGAATGAGAGGGACAGACAGACGGATGGACTGAGCCAGCAGCCAAAGTTGGTCTGGACTGAGACGGGATCACGTTGGGAGTCACCGGGGCGACCGGGCCAGCTCAAGTTGGGTAAAAGAGAGAAACTTGAATTCAGAAGGTACCGATGTATTGTCCCGTTTATTAAGGAAAATAGAAGTAATAGTGCTTCATTTCTTTAGCATTTTGTGAGTTTATTTTGTTAATGTCTCATGCTAAAACTTGACTCTTGCTGTTCAATGTGTTATAATGGGCTAGGGCTATCTCTGCACCACAATACACAGACATCTTTGACATAATGCCAACACTGTTGTCTCTGTTGATAATGCTTGTTCATTTTCTGAATGTTTTAGACTAAAATTCCAGCCATATCTTAAAAAAATGCTCCTTTAAAATTGAAATAAATGGAAACTAATGTCTGCCTGAGGCTAGGAAAATAACATTCAGAGGATTTGAGCAGCAAAGACAATAGACAAATAATACTTATTTTAAATGGACTTAATATGAAACACATTGTGCCAAATTATACCACTAAGAGAGACAGGATAAAGTAAACATGAAAAGATGTGTCCATGCTTATTCTAAAGCTTATATCCACACATCTCAGCTACTGTATCAGGACAGCACTGATATCTTATCGACACAATACATCATTCATTCTCATCTCTTTCCCATTTTCTCTCTGTATTTTGTTCTGTATTCCTGCATGAGGTCCTGCCAAATCAGCTCAGGCCTGCCTGTAGTTTATTATAATTCTGTCTGGTCTCAATTAAGGAGAAAATACAGCATTCAAAGGAAGACACACTAGGGCTCAGCAGTAACCTACAATATAGATAAATAGGTATTCTCTTTAGAGCATTTGGTATTCCAAGTTAAATAAATGTGACAAGTTGAGCACCACAGTGGGATACAATCTCAGCTTTGTGTGGTTTTGAAGAATGTTTCAAACCTCTCTGTTTGTCAAAGCTGCTCAATCATTCAATGTGGAGGAAACAACACATTTTTGGGTTCTTAATCTCACTCCCCAGTTGGGAAAAGGTCTTTCACAACATACCAACCACCTCCAGAACACGCTGGCAAAGCCGCACTGAGCTCCATGAACAAAGGCAAAAAACCTTTCCAAATTGTGGCTGCTGAGAGGAATCCATTACCATCTGGATAGGAGCACAAAGACTATTGTTCTGAGTACAAAAAAAAAAGAGAGAGAGCTAAACTACTTCTGCATTTCAACCACTGGAGAATAAACCCCCCACCCCCCGAGCCCAGTATAAATATGGCTCTGTCCAAAGATCCAGAGGAAACCCGATCTCCTGTTGGCTGTGAAAATTACTTCAGTTACGATTAATTATCAGTAGATGATTGCCATAAACCAGGATAGAAGCGTGGATACACACACGCAGAGAAAAACTTCCAAATAAACTAGATGTTTTGGTTTTTTTTGGCTAGATAAAATCAAACTTGACCTGATTAAGCAGAGTTTTCCTTTGCACAACAATACTCTGTCCAGTGACCTCAGCTTACAGTAAGTCACCAGCAAGCAGAGAGAAGTTGGAGGGGAAAACTCTGTTGCTGCAACCCAGAGGGAAACCTCCTCATCTTAGCGCACAGCATTTCTTTCACTCACACGTACTGCACGAGCAAGTACCCACGGCGCTACTTGTGCGTAATGATATCTGCTTTGAGTTATAGTGGGTGAGAGTGACTCATGTTGTTGCAGCATCATGCTTTGGCCTTGGGACCCCCCCACCAGTCCTCACCGGGGCCAAGGTTTGTTATGGTCGGATTCACCGGACGCTCCTGGGGGATGGTTGAGCTTATCACAGGATGAGGTTTCCACTGTTTCATACAGAGTTTCATCATGATTCAAACAACACGGAACGGGGAAATATTAATCAGGGTTCTCTGAATGAGAGAACGGGGACAATGTGCATGTGTGTGTTTGTGTGTGTGTGTGAGGAGGCTTCGCTTTTATTGGCTACGTACTGATTTGCCCCTCCGGAAGAGGAGCTGGTTTCCCGCCAGGGTGAAGTAGCGGGTTTTCCAGCGCTTGATGAACTTCCAGCGGACCTGCTTCTCCTTCAGCTTCCCCTCGATCAGAGGCTGCCCCTCCTGGTTCACAACTAGACGGCCACACAAACACAGAAAGGAAGGAAGGAAGGGTGAAAGACCGAAAAGAAATGAAAGAAAGGAATGAAAGAAAAGACACAGAAGAAAGGAAAACAAAGGTAAAGGCTGACAGAAAACAAGAAAATATTCTTAATTTTATGTTTATGCCCATTTACTTCACGACTGACCACCAACGTATTGATCTGAAAGTTCTGTCATCAATTCATGACCTGGTGGGAGGGTATGACATCTGAGATCAGAACCAGGCACTGTGCTCATGAAGCTATTTTGCCAGAAAATCTATCCCAAAAGGTAAAAATGGTTTAAAGGATGGTGAAATAAATAATACAGCATGTCTGGCAAACAATCAGTTATATTTGTCAGTGTGATAAATGATCCATCCCCAGCGAGTTTTAAGACTCAAGTTGAAGCCAAATCAAGCCCATGACACAATTTCGTAAGACCTCCTTCATTCTTAGAATTTATTATTACATCTGCGAATAATTTCAAATTTTTTTTTTTTTCACAATTTAGATTTTTCACTAGTATTTTATTTTACACTAATCATTAAATGTGTTTTTATCAAAGTCTGTAACATTATAAAAGGCCTTTTATTTCATCTGTAAAATTTTCTGGACCCAATTTCTTTTCACAAAAGAACCCATCACACACCAAAATGTCTCCTTTTAACCCAAAACGAAGGTGAATCTGGAGGATGGACAGATTTTTTTTAAAGTGACTACTTCCAGGTGTTCAGCCACTAGGTGTCCCCCAATCGAGACAATGCAAAAAAAAGACATATATATGTAAGTACGCGCAATTGGTATTGCATTTTTAATATATAGCACAAAAGCACAGGTATGGAGCCTTTAAGCCAGAAACACCCAGGAACACAAAGGTTGTAAATGTTACTGAATGCACCAAATGTTTGAACCGTGCCGATCCTCCCTCTTTATGTACCTTGACATCTTTCTCTTAATAAAGTGAGGTCACATCGTGAATTTACCGTAAAACCACTATCGTAGTAAAGCTCTGTTCTGTTCCCAATTTCCTTTAATTTTAATTCTGTCTCTTGAATTATCAGTTGTGACATTTTAGAACCATAAAGCCCTTGCAACTACATTTTAATGACATCATGCAATACAAACAAACAACTTCCAGTCAGCGTTTAATGGGTTGTTCAGTTTGAATCAACAAAAGCATTTTGTCTCAGATACAGGAGAACACCCACAAAGCCGAGTCTGCACCGGTCTGATTAGAAACACCCACCCACAGCAACCTCCTGGACTGAGCTGGATCAAGCACCAGTCGGAGTGTGTGTTTGTGTGTGTGTGTGTGTGTGCATGTGTGTGTGTATGTGAGTGGGAGAGAGAGTGTTTACGTATATGGGTGCTCTGTTTGAATACAAGCGGCCAGCTTTATTAATAAACCTGATCACTCAAAGAGATCTCAGATTATTTTTCTGTGACTGATTGCTTGAAATGTGTGAACACAGATGTTTTCATTGGTTCATGTTTGGAGCCGGTGAACCAGAACGTCAGATGTTGACCACCAAACAGAGACACTCTTTGTATCCAGATGATGAGTAAAGCAGTAAGGAGATTACCTCAATCTGACTGGAGTGTGTGTGTGAATGTGTGGGCATGTCGGAAAGGTGATTCACGGAGGTGCCCGATGCCAGACAGGACAAACCTTTAAAGGTCATCAGAGCCTCCAATAAGAAGAGAGAAGACGGAGGCGCAGCTTCTCTGCTTCTCTGTTTTTCTGTTTCACATCATTGTAAATTAAAAACCTTTCAGTCTTTGACAGAAAGCAGACAAAACAACATTTTGTGTCATTATAAATACATTAATTCAGGGGGTGAGAACTTTTAATGGGCATTTAATCATATGTTTGTCAGTTTAGGGATGAAATGATGAAGTAATTATTTAGAAGAAGTACACTGATTGATAACGATAATAATCCTCACTTGCAGCCAAAAACAAAACCACATAATAGAGAACACCTTGGTATGCAGGGCTGCAACAAAGACAATTATTCCCTCTTACATCTTTCTTTAAAAGGAACATTTCACCCAAACTTAGTTCAACAGATGTGAATGGAATTCACCTCCATTGTGGCATGGTGCAACCCAAGGAAACAATGGGTAAATACAGAGTTGCCAGAAGTGTTACGCTGTGTCTGAAAGAGCCCTTATGCGTCTTTCTGAAACAACTCACAGACCATCATCAAAAGTTTTGTTGGGTTGCAGCAGCATACCAGTTTCAAGGTATACGTGGTATGAAAATTGAAGGTACCTTGTAGATTTGCTTCACTACAGTGTGAGTTAGCGTTATCAAAAATATTTATATTTTAAGTTTATAATCAAGCTTCATGTCTGTAAAGACAGATTACTTTATGAAGTTGTAATAAAGTTCAACAAAAACAAACAAACGAACTAATTAACAATTAATTAACTGTCGTAAATACAAATCCCGGGTCTGTTACAGTTTGTCACATATAATGTAGGTGCTAACTACAGACACAACTCATTACATCATAGCAATGTTATGTGTTGAAAGCTTGTATGTTGAAGTAAACATGTGTGTAATGCTGTGATTCTACCCTCTCACTGAAGTTACACAGTGCAGAAACAAGTGACCGGGCCGCGAAGTGTTTTTAAAATTGCTATTTTGATGCTATCGCTAAAGTGCTCGTAGCACTCCATTGAAAATGAGTTTGACCCGAAAACGAAAATTTGGTTAATCTTATAAGTGCCTCTTTCATCGTAATTATGCTTTTACATGAAGGTTTGACTCGGGTACATTCACAATGTAGCCTAGGTTGCATTTTGGTGAGAGTTTGGCTTTAACCCCGTTACAAGACACTGAACCATCAACATGATTTAGAAGCAGATATTTTAATGTACAGAAATTAAGCTATAACTGATAATAATTATCATTGCATCCCACCATATAACCAGGTGTCTTGATATATTCTGAGATAATCACCGTACTGTGAAAATCTCACATTTTTACAACCCTAGTATGTATGTAGGGACTTTTATGATATAAGTAATTTCATTAAAATTATTAATAAATAACTAAAGAGATATATGCACAATTCAATTTATCTCCATTGTACTGATGTGGCAGCAGCAAACTGTTTCCTTTTCTTTATAATTTGAGTGAATTGGCCCTTTAACTTTAGAGACAATAGTTGTGCTTTTTTTAAGGAGATGGGTGAAGTGTGTTAAGATTTGGTATTTGTATGTTTTCTAAATTGTACTGTTGAGTCACGGGGATGCCAACCATCTGAGTCAAACATTTGTCAATGATCGGTCTGTGGCCGCATTGACTTCCTGTCAGTTGTGGGGTGCCGGCTTGTCTGCATCTTCTAACAAATATTTCAGGTTGGGTGCGGAGATAAACTTGTCTGCCGCGTATATCACTGCGCCTCATGCCGTCTCTTCGCTTTGATGCGGACACCTGGAAAGTGATGCATTGATTTGTCGTCAGCCTCAGGCAACTGCTGCAGTTCACAACCCCTCGTCTGACACACGCTGACGTCAAACAACGAGACGAAGACGCAAACAGTGGTGGAGAGTAATTAAGCACATTTACATTAAAGGTAGGTAAGTACAGTTTTACGGTATGTGTACTCTACTTAAGTATTTCCACTTTCTGTTTCTTTACACTTCTGCTCAACTACATTTCTAAGGGAGATATTGTACTTCTTGATTCCTCTTCATAAATTTAGTAATTTAAGTTAGACTTCATTGACAGCCGAGGGTAATTTCACATGCTACAATGAAGTATATAAAGTAATAAATTCAAGTAATAAAATCACAAATTAATTTGAGGGTGTCTAGACCTGTCCAAGCACAGTGAGATTATTCAAAACATTCATTTCTTAATCTGACTTTTAATGCCAGTGGCTCTTGTGTTACATTTTGAGCTTCATGGGAGTGACAGGCTTTTAAAAAAGTATGACAGGAGTCAAATGTCCAACCCAAATCATTACTAGAAACAGCTGTCCCCCCCAAACAAGCCTTATTACACCCTCAGGTCCACAAATGAAAAGACCTTTGTGTTTGTATTTGTCTATTTGTTTGACTTTCATAATGTATGAGTGCATTTGTGGATTAATGTGTGTGGTTTGGTGTTTGTAGTTTTTGGCTTGAGGCATCGACATCGGGAAGAGGTGTGAGGAGAAAAGTGAGATGTATCCAGAAAGAAAGCCATGGGTTTAAACCACAGCTGACAGTACACTCAGCCTTGTTAACCACCAATGATAGGAAAAAATGTGGTTGTAAAGACGTTAGCTGCACCCTCCCCTTCAATGAATGTCAAATTTTCTTTCTGAGTGACAGAATTTCATAAGTGTAAAAAAATGCCAAGTCATAAGCGAAGGAAAAAGTGCTTCTTGTAACATGTTTAGCTTTGCAAAAACAAGTTTTAGAAGAGAAAACACGTGAGGTAAAGCAGAAACAGACACAAGTAGCAGTTAGAGACACAGTTAAATAGCAGTTACAGTTTAAAGAAGAACGCCAGCCATTTTTAACCCATATCCCTGTTGATCGAGGTTACCGAGTGCTGTCATTAGGAAAAATAACGAGAACATTTGGCACAATATTTACCAAGTATCAGAACGGCAGCTAAAGCGAACCTATGGGGGCAGACATAACCAAAAGTGAAACTTAAGGATGTTCGCTAGGTTTGCTTAAGCTGCCGTCCTGATATCTGGTCAATATTGTGCAAAAAATTCACGTTATTTTTCCTACTGACAGCACTTGGTAACCTCGATCAACAGGGATATGAGATAAAACGGCCGACGTTCTCCTTTAACCGATGCCCATTTCACACTGGACGAATATAACTAACATCTGACTTTTTTCTTTGGTGATTTAGGGTACAATCACCATTCATTACCAGGTCAAATGACTCTGCAGTAGTCACGTGTAATTATCGGCCTGGCTCCGATCGGCAGTGATGGAAACTTAAAATCTGGGTTGACACACACATTTTTGGCCCATTTTCCGCTGGAATGCTATGATACACATTGAAGTTAAGGGTGTTTGCTCATTATCAGCGTGTTGCCATTCAAGCAGTATTGTATACAGTTCAGTTGGCCTTGACTTTAAAATAGTGACTGAGGCAAAAGATATAAGAAAGTAACCACTGTAACATTATCACTGGTGTCCGTGCTGCTTTCTACTGTTCCCTGTTTTCTGGTGTGTTCACTACGTTGAATGTAACATTCACCAGAAGGAAAAAAACAACAAAAAACACAGAAAGGCAAAATTGTACACTTTCAAAAGGAAAAAAGTCAACCGCCTATTTTATCTGATTTACCAGTATCCTATTTTCAAAAAAACTGCATATGTGCTCTAACTCTGGTAGAAAAATGGTATGCTAAGGTACAGTTAGCTACATCCACAGAGGTAGCAAATGTCAACAGCCATGATTTCTCTGTGCCTTAAATGTCCATGTTGACATAGTTAAAACAGTTCATTTGTGGTTTAGCTTTTTCTGGGATTAGTTGTATGCTAACCACGCTAGTTATTCTAGGCCTCGGTTACTAGCTAATATGTGGCTAATACATTACTGTTGTGGAATTTTGGCTCGCTAGACCATTCAGGAGAGATGAAGAAGACTCAGAGACAACGATGACTTACATTGAGATAGTTTATAGAACATGGTGAAGGAAGAGCAAAAAACCATCACGTCTATCTGCACAGAGTGTTGCAATGATAATCCTAACAAGTCTTCCCAAATGATATTTTACAGCTTCAGGTAGCAGTGCTTCCATACATGGTTATCTGGTTAACAACATAGCAGCAAGAGGGGTGATGCAGAGTCTCCCAACTCTAGCCAGAGGACTAAGAGGGTAAAATAGGTCAGACTTAGTCTGTAAACATAGATAGATTGAAGGCCTCCTTACGGGGTTTACACAGTTAGCTTTGCCTTGGCTTGGTTCCTCAGACATCTGCTTTGAGTATCTAGGTTGCAGAGACTATAAAAAGATTGCTCATAGGGAATCTTCACTATCCTTATCCAGACTTTAACGTCTGTACAAGATACGTACGACCTGCTATTGTATGGAGACAGAATGACCTGGGAGAAACATATTTTTCTTCCACAATTACTTGTCTTTGGTTTCTTCCTGACATGACAACAATGTAGCCCAGCTAAGTTGACAGCTAGCTAGCTAGTCTATGCTTTGGTAAGTATAGCTTCCTTGTTTCTGTACTAACACATTTTTTACTGAACCTTGCTGTTACTTTTGTTCATGTCATCTTTTTTCTGATTTGTATTCACTATCACTGTTGTTCAGAATTGTTTTCACAGATTAACAGTTGCTACGAGTAAAAACCTCAAAGGCTAACTGCTGTCCTTAAAGCTTTATTGGTAGTGTTTGTTAATTTACTGCTTGCTAATCCTGGTCCTGCTTCACCACTCAAAACTTACATTACCACAACAGTATATACATTTACTTGATCAGATAGTCATTTCTCATTTAAGTCTTTTATTTTATTTTTTATTAAAGAATTAAAGAAAAATAATTTCAAGAGTCATGAAGAAAACTAATAAAGGCAGAAAACATCAGACGGATATGAAACCTGAATCCAGCCCTGCCAACTTTAGTGTAACCACGGTGCAGTAAGATTTAGTGGTTATTAGATGAGAGCTAGAGCTCTATAGAGGAATATCATAAAATTATTGTCGGTAATAGGGTATTAGCTAACATTTCCATATGACCACAATCTGGCCTGTTGACGTTGCCAGAATATCTAACAGCACTCTCGAGAAATGCTGCCTTAAATCATTTCAGCAAGGATCTCCAACTCTCAAAACTCCATCTGTGGTAATGGTACTTAATCTTTGGCGCAGCATGATGAACGTCTCTTTAGCCAGGGAATCTCCTGAATTTGCAACATAATTCCTGGAGGTGAGAATTTCTGTCCAGTGTGTCTTCACTGATGGATGGTGGAGTGATGGAGAGCCTTGCGAGGGGTTTTCCATCTTTCCCTCAACAGGGGATCCGTCTTTTAGACACAAGTGAATGTATGTGCAAATCTACATGTAGAGGCATGAGGGAGCGATGTTACATGTGCACATTTTTAAGTGTGTGTATGTTTGAGTCCACTTAACACAATTCAGAGATTCATTTCTCTTGTTTCTGATCACCTGTGCGGCAAGTTTGGTGATTGATTAGGTGTTGGCGTGCTGTAGCCCACCAAGTCAAAGTGCACAACAACACCAGACAAACCAAAAGAGAATGAGAGAGCGTACATGTTGAACCTGCGTACCTTACTCTGGCATGTCCACACATACAGTAAATGCCCAAACACACACACACACACACAAACACACACACACACACACACACACACACACACACGCTCATTACCGCCCACTTCAAAAGCATTCCAGTAGTTAAACTCACCAGTATATCATAAAGCCTCATGGAGTTGCACAAACCACTGGCTCCACTTTGTCCTTCACAATGGAAAACACTTCACCTTTCTCTCCTTTTTCCTATACCGTTAAAACACAAGAGTGTGCGTCCTCTGTAGCAATCACAGCGAGCCGCTCAGGCCAAGTCAGCAAGTTTTTTATAATGGTAAAACAATATAAAGCACTGTAAAGTGAAACGTTGGCTGGTGGCAGCTGGTAATGTGAACAGCATGCATACATGGTAAAATACGTGTAGTGCTCCAGAATGTGCTGCATTTATAATGAAAATTAAAAAAGTGGGTCAACTAAAAGAGAAAAAGCTCCAAATCCAAATTTGCGCTGGTTTTTGATGTCAAGTTTCATTTGTTTCAGGGAGATGAGATGAGTCATCGCTGTTATTTACAGTAACCTGACCTAACATACTGGATGAAGCTGGACAGCTTTCAGTTGGACAAGTAAGAAAGTTTCCAGCGGACAGTTCTCGTTTGTTTTCTGGCTCGACTTCACACCGTGGCCTTGTTTTATGGACATTTTCATTTTGGGGAAAGACATGTTCACATCTTCATAATCTCATAAACCATTTGAATTTGTGGACAATTTCATGTACATGAGCCATTTCAAATTACTACGGATTGTGTCCAATACTTGATGGCATGGATACAGACACTGTGGTAAGATCTAAACTGAGAACAACTTTCCTGTAAATCTCCTCTGGTAGCATGGACGTCACCTCCAAAAATGTATTTTTTTAGTAAACTTTCTACCACTTGAGAGGTCACCAATAAAACACAGGCTATCATCACATCACAGTATATAAAGAGACTCAGGGTTTTTTTGTTTAGCTGTGACCAGGCTGTTGTAAACTCTTGAGGGAAGCATCATTAAACTCAGCAGAATTCCTTTATCGCTCTCTATCTCCATCTATTGGTCCATCAGTTCATTAGTCCACAAAGCTGTGTCTACCATATAGTAACCGCAGCTTTCAAACCTTGAGGTGGAAAGGTGGAAATTTGTCTCGGAGGTTGAGTGTTTGAGATGTTGTTTGCATGAACACATGGATGACTGCGGGTACCCGGTTGCAGCTGTCGCAAATCAGCACTTCTATTATTCCTGCTTTTCGATCTCCTTACATTTCTCTCAACTTGACTCTCAACTGCATATCATTATATCGTCGTTATAAATATCTTATAAATGGTTGGAAAATCTATTTGAATATTTAGAAATGTGTCCTGCACAACAAAGACTACATAGTCAAGGCATAAAGCCATTTAATCGCTTGGAGACTGAGAGCGTCTTTACATCCTTCCAACAGATTTCAGCCTAATTTAGTAGGTCATTTTCTTAATTCTTTAGATACCTACAGCTTTGTGGTTTTGTCCAGGGCACAGGCCTGCACTTTCTCTCTGAGACTGCAGGCACCAACTTTGTTGTTTTGATTACTACCACCAAGATCTAAAGGTGTCATTTTTCATCTACATGTACCAAACATGATCTAAAGGTCTAGAAACAATACCCTGATGCACTGGACAAAGTCTGACTTTCTTTGACAAGTGTCAACAAGCTTCTGCCTCACTGATTAACACATTTTTCAGTCTTGCCCATATCTTTATAACTATACAAGATTTTATCAGGTGTACTTTTGATGTCAACACTCTTTAGGATAACACCAGATACAGCAGACCTGCCAAAGATGAAGGCAGACTTTATGGCCTCGTTGACCCTATTGGCTAGACAACTAATACTACTTAATGGAAGTCATCCTTTCCTCTATCCCATGAGGCTTGGGTCAAAATGGGTCTTCATTTTGGTAAATTAGGAAATATTAAACAAACACTGTGTGGGTCTAGGTTATTTTTTTGCAATTCCAAAGTAAACATCAGTGAAGCTGGATTACGTTCTATCTCATTATATTCCCCTTTTCTATGCAGTTGTTTTTTGTATGTATATTAAAAACAGTCTGTTCAAGAATTTGTAGCACCAATCAAAAGTAATCAAAAATGTACATAATGCACTGTCGTTATTGTTGGCTTAACATGTTACAAAGCCACTTTTCCTCAAAGTTATGTAGCTGAGTGTTGACAGCTGACTGATGATCAGTTGCAGGTAGTGTTGGCTCAGGCCAATGAGTTCATGTGACTGACACAAAAATGTCATGCCTCAGGTGGTGAAGGTCAGAGAGGGGTCCCTTATTTAACACAGTGGGCTGTTTGAAAACAGCACAGGATGGATTATATGGCCACACTAGGAACTCCTTCACTCGTCGCTCATTTCTCAGACTCTTTTTCTTAAAGCTGAACACATCGCACGCACTGAAGTGCACAGGTATAATGCTGCCTGCATGTATTCACACACATACACAGTCTTTCATGCTCAGTAGTGTTGCAAATAAGTTCATTCCCTGTCTCAATAAAAACAATATACTTTCTTGGCTGAGGCTCCATGCATGTTTGTTTGGTACAACCTGAACAGAGAATGTGTGTGTGTGTGTGTGTGTGTGTGTGTGTGTGTGTTTTAACAGGATTAATGATGGTGATTTCAGCTCTGCAGTTACAGGAGCTGCTTCTGAGTTTTGTGCAGAGGGGGTCTGCTCTGTGTGTTTTAAATCATGGGTGGTGGGTTTATTACCATTTCAATTGGTAACCTGTTTCTGAGTCCAGGTTTCGCATGAGAAATATCATTGGTTGAACAACAGGGTAATTAAGGTGACTATAAATGTTTGATGTACATACATACATTCATTGCAGGTTTCATGTGCCTAGATGCAATTATTTTAGTTAGAAATTGGTGGTATCAAGACATGCACTTTTTTAATTAACTGATTCAATTATTACTATGTCAATAATCAATTAATTGGTTATTAGCAATTTTCTGAGGAAAAAAAGTCAAAATTCTCTGATTCCAGCTTCCTAAATGTGAATATTATCTGGTTTATTTATTCCTCTATGACAGTAAACTGAGTATTGTTGGTACTGTAAACAAAACAAGACATTTGAGGACAGGATGGGAAACACTGCCATTTTTAAAAACTGACCTTTTAAAGATTAAGCAATGAATCAATTTATCGAGAAAACTAGAATTATTGCATTGGCGGTTGTATGCTTGCTGTACTGTAATGAGCTGTGTTGTTGAATAATGGCCACAACTTTTCCATGATTATGATGTCACATTGCTTCAAATGTCTGACCTTTTGGATATAAAATGTCTTTATTTCATCCTTTTATCCTATTAGACATTTCTATACAGATTATGTGAGAAAAATATTATGTTTTTTTGTAATTTAAGAAACATAACCTAGCTTAGTATTTTCCAGATGCAGACATGCTGAGCAGCAGGGCCATCCAAGGCCACAAATACTTTAGTAAACACAGGTAATTACACACGCTTCCAATGAAACAGTGGGAAAGTACTACTACTCTTTCCCTAAATCCTCCTATGATGTCAAGAGACTGGCATGAATCTAAAAGGTAATCATCCATTCCTTACAGTCCTTCAGCTGGCTCAGTGATTACATTGGCTTGTTCTGAGCAGCAGAGCTGGAAGAATGGCTTTCATTTGGCTTTTGTACAGTCTGATGTGTGTGTGTGTGACTGTGCGTGTGTATTTGTTTACTTCACAGTATGTGTGTTTGTGTAGTTGAAGAAATGGGTGATGACAAGACAACGACTGTCAATAAATGAACTGAATGGACATTAACTCCACTTGAATGGATGAAGATCATTCATCACTCACTAAATCACCTCAGATCTTGAATGCCGATGACTGGAGAAATATATGGCGGCGTGCAGTGTTGTTCCATGTGCTCAGTTTTCTACCTGCTTTCCAACCAACTGAAGCTAGTTGAAAAACATATCTATCACTCTAATATAGGTTCATACTGTTGTTTTCCATTTCCAATTGGGAAAAGGACGTGTTTTGGTTGTTTTTGTGCCTCTATTAACCCCAGAGGATTCTACTAAGGCTGGCTCAGTGGAAATGAACACTGATGTAAGACAAAACTTAAATCCAAACTGATGGCAGGATCAAAAATAAATGCAGACAATAAGGCAATAATCTTATTGGAATTATCCCTAATCATACTTGAACATTTCCTCTAATGCTGCCAACAGTTTATTACTAACTCTGACATTCAGAGTAAGAGTGAGCTTCTCCAACCAGTACAAAACCTCAGACTATGAGCTGTTAGTTAAACCAAATCCAGCATAAATACATTCACATACACTTAGTAGTTAATGTTGTTATTGTGAAATCATTTCTTATACACTTACTCACATAAAACAAAGTTGTTTTCTCATTATTTTTTGTTAAAACCTTGCCACACACTGATGTGTAAATCCTCTCAAATCTGAACTTTTCTCCCTCCGAAGCAACATCAATAAACAGACACACACATGCGCTCACTAAACTTTAACTGCATCCCATCGGCCCGTTTCCTTCCACCGGCAAACAACTTCCTGACTGTGGCGTGAACTCTCTGAGAAATACCTGCTGGCTTCTTATTAGTGGCCATTAAAAAGCAGAGCTTGAAAACTCAGTGCTACATGTTGGGACGGAGGTTTACAGCTACTTGTCAGTGACAACACACCTCACTGATTTCAAGTTCACTTTCTCGGGAGCCAGTCCCTCTCATTTTCACCTCCCGGCCCCCTCTCTTTCTCTTCTACCATATTTCTTCAAGCCCCCACCCCCCGACTGCTCTTATATAACTAATAACTGCTTCCATGTGAGACTGACAGAGAGATATACGTAGATTTAAAGCTTTTTTATCCCTAACTCTGTCCCATCTTCTCTCCTGAGGCTAAACTGTCATAAATCGATGTATAAACTCTGTGAATTTACTGCAGCATCTCTCACCTACATGCACTCTCCTCATGCTTTCTTTGTTAGTCAGGAAGAGAGTGAGCAGCAGAGGAAAGAGGCTTAACAGAGTAAATCAAGCCAGAGTGAGGAGACTCTATGTGAAAAACAGGTGTACACCAGAGTTGAAAGTCATGTTTTTATGCTTTTCCATATGCTTCACACATCATATATTTGAGTCATCTTTTTGGACAGGTTTAAAGGGACAGTTCACTCCGAGTGCCATCTAGTTCCATTCTTTTCGAGAAAGAGGCCAACATCTCCAAAGCTGTGCTGCTCACACCAAAACAATCTGAATGCATAAACAGTCAGCACCACAGGTAAGAGGAAAAATATGTATTTTTGATTTTGGAGTGAACTGTCCCTTCGAGTAGACAGACAGTAAACACTTGCATACCGTAATCTAAATGTGATTTAAGAATTCAGTCATTATTCCAAGTCATCAGGACAAAGCGCTCATCAAAGAGGGAGTAGCAAGACCAAAGTAAACTAATCAGAACTGAGCCATGTTGGAACTGACCGACTGATTGCAGTGACCCGTCATAACGACACTAAAATCAGACTGGCAGCTATTAAATTAGAGCCTCTCTTTGCTCCGTTTGCTTTGACTGTTCTGGGAAAAGATTATTCCCCTCAAAGGCATTTTGAGTGAAAACATCCCGCAGAGCTTTTACCATCAGACCCCAGGGAAACACAACTGTGCCCAAGAGAGCTGGTGAAATGACTAACAGTAAAAAAAACTTTACCACTTTACTTGTTCATTCCTCTATTTTTTTTTGTTTTGTTTTGTTTTTTTTTGGGGGGGGGGGCTTCATGTATTAGTGTGTTCATCATCATGAATTCATGACTTAATCATTGCTGTGTTAAATTCAAGGTATAGCAAAAAAACACCTACAGCAAGAACCTACCTCAGAGGTTGTCAACTTTTGAAGCCACATTAACAGAGTTTATCACGTCACATGAAGCTCATTGGACTAATGTGTTATTTTCTTGTTCAGTTCTACCAACGAAACACAAATTCTCACATATTTTTCTGTTTGTATGAAACCAACTTGTAATCTCATCACGATTACATGTATGTGGGCTTATGTTTAAGTGTGTGCGTGTGTGTGTGTGCGCGTACCTGTGGCCTTCTCAGGGTTGTTACACATGAAGCAGAGCCAGCCTCCCTCCTCCTCACTGTAGCCAAACAGATCAAAGAAACGCACCTCCTCTAGCTGAATCTGGAGACTGTCCAGGTCCTGAAGACAGAAGGAAAGAAGACAGAGTATTTACTCTGTGACGATATTTTAACTTTCTAGTCGGTATGTTTTAATAAAAGGTCCCTTTTCACAGGAGACAGTTTGACATGTCAAACTGAAAGAGCACAAGTGTGAAGGCTAATTTAAATGAAGGCAGAATCCATTTAGCTGCTTTGGTTCGGTGTTGCTCATGCATGATTGACTTGGACAAAATGTTTGAGTCAAAATGTCTGCTGACTGGCTGCTGTTTATTTATACTGTATACCTCTGTGGTTCACCTGGAGTTCAGAACACTTTGCATCAGGAGACATTTACAGCTTCGCAGAGGGGCACAGTGAGGCGTTTTCATCAAGTGAATAGAAAATTGATCCAATTTAATTCACAGAATCAGGCTTTTCTTCTGGTTTCTATTACACTAAACACATTAAAGACAAAGAATACATGGTAATCTACGGGAGAGGTTTCACCAGGACACAGAACACACACATACAATCACAAGCATATACACACAAAATGATGAGTGATCCCGTACATTAAGAGGTACTTAAGAGCTTGACATTCCAGTTACGGACCGTGCAACTGTGCATCAGTGTGTATGTGTCGGAATAAAAAAGCACTGGAAACCAAGAGCCCCATTCCAAATCCCTGAAGACCCCCTGCACATGGTAAGAGTTATACTTCACTCTAAAAACGCACAAACACACTTCAGTGACACTTAAACCCACGAGATAATACATATTTATCTTCGGCTGGTTTGGAGAAAAACGGGGACATTTAAAGAGATGATGGATTACTGTCATCAGTCTTCATGACAATATGATACGAGCACTCACTCGCCTGTGTGTGTGTGTGTGTGTGTGTGTGTGTGTGTGTGTGTGCCAGCGTGTGTGTGTGTGTGAGAATTTGTGTGTGTTTGCGGAGTTTACCCAAATCTCTCTCTGATGAAATCATAGTTGAAATATCCCGACCACCAACCCAGCAGAAGACTCTGCTTCATCATTTTTCTCCTGAACTCTGACCCTGCGGCAGTCCGTTCCCATTTTCAGGTGATCCATTTGGGAGCGAGAGGAGTTTTTCTCACTACGCCAAAAGTTAGACTCCCATTAATCGCCCAGAGGGGGCTGGATTTGAAGGACTGTAAGAAAAACAGGTAGCTGTGATGGCTGAGCTACAACTGTGTTTGACCTTTTAGTCCTGCGACCCTTCAGTCCTTGACGTTAATGAGCGAGGATGTAAATGTGAAAGCTGGATTTTATGTGAGTTTTCCCATGAAACATAGACCACAACCAAATTTAAACACACACACACACACACACACACGCACACACACACACACACACACACACACACACACACACACACACACACACACACACACACACACACACACACACAGCACTGGCTTTGAACACGCACACGTTTTATTAGAAGAGTGTCAGACCATTTTGATGTATTCATACATCAGAGCTTTCTCTGTGTTGTTACAACTTAAATAATTGAGGTCAAAGGGCTTTGCCTGCGGATACAGATAAACCAGGACCATGTGCAGCCGAATGAGAGGGACCATCTGTGGGTTTACATGAACATTAATATTTGGAACCAATCCATAGGATAGAGTGGTCTTTAGGAGACACATGTTGCAACGGTGAGAAATCCGATTAAGTTTATTGGATAAAATAGACTGGACAGTGAAAACAAGAGAGAGGGATTACAGTGACAGAGGGGAGAAGTAGCTGCATAACTTCATTTACTTCATAACAATACTCAAATAATTTTGAGTACTTTGGAGGTGCCTGTACTTATACTTGACTATTTCTGTGTATATCATTCTATATTTTTACTCCAATACATTTTCAGAGGCAATTATATTGTTTATTTCCCTTGCATGTTAGAATTTCACATATAAACATAAAGAGCTCATAACATTTCATCTGTATAGATTCAACTAGCAAATGGTAATGTATTTAGGCACACCACCAACTGATTTGTTATCAGGCGCACTGCTGTGAAAACTACTAAAGTTTAAAATAAAAAATCTTCATGTGGCTCTGTGGAACTTTTGTGTCGCGCTGGTAGCCGGTCATTATTTAAGGGGACTCTGTTTGAAGCTAATTAGCTACTGTTGCTCTCTGTTAGCGGAGCTGAAAGAGGCACTGAGATGAGGCACTCGAGAACGTGCATTAAGCCACATCCTTGAGACTGTGTCCGATTCACATGGTATTCAACACAGTGTTGTTAAAAAATACCAATAGCAGCTGCTGCGATTTGATTTAGAGATAAAGACAGTTTAATCCTGGGCAGTAATTCAAGAAAACAAAGTAAAACAGATAAAAGTCATTAAGTCTAACTGTGGACTGCCTGTGTCACCACTTGAGGCAGACAAACAGGAACTCCTTCTGACATGAACTCATTGAATCATTTTTGACTTTACAGTCATCTTCGTTCCATTAAGTTCTGTCTGTCAGAGACAAGAAATGTGTTTCCTGGATTGGACAATCCAATTCATGCATAAACAAATGCCAAGGTCATTAAAATACTTTTACCATCGTTTACTGATAAACGAAGCAAAGCCGACCTGAATCATCTTTTCTCTAAGAAGCTGCAGCCAAACGGAGACAGAAGCGGAAAACAATGAAAGAGTGACTGTGAGTCAGAAGTTGAGCAACAATTTTGAGCAAGAACAAATCAGTGAACAAAGAGCCTGAATCTGATGGCTAACTGAATGAGAAATTAATCATTAACAAGAAGACATGAGTAAGATGGCAGGTATCTACTTCCTGAGTCCATTAACAGAAAACCTCAAACTATAGTCTGTGTGTGCCAGGCTCTGGCAGGCTATAATTCACAGAGTAAATGATTTGTTTGTGGTTTAAATTAGCTTAAAGGATGTTAAGAGTGACAAATTTGCAGCTGGGCAACAGGCTCATGTGGACATACACGAGCCCATATTACATTCATCTGGACCAGAGAGGTGGATTCAATAAAGAGAAGAAGAGACAAAGGCTGGATTATGTGATTCTGAATATAATCCGTCTATCCTCATGTAACCCCCCTTTGGCCTTTGAACACAGCCCCCTCTCCTCCCATCACGGTTTGTAGGCCATCACTTTAATTTGATCAAGATGCAAGATTGTAGCTGCACAACTGATGACGACCGTAGGCAGAAGATGGAGAGAGAGCTGTGGTGAATCTGCTAAAAATGTATAAAAAAAACCCAACAAAATACAAAGCAGCTCATTTATTAGAAAATTTAGGCTCAAACTCATTAACATTTTCATATATACCTCAGAGAAAATGGGACAACCATTCAAGACCCTCATGTGGATTTCTCTTGCGTTGCCATCTGCGTTGCCATTGTTACCTGATCACTTGCGGCACTGTATATGTTACCATTAGCAACCTGTGCTCCGATTACAGATATCTGAGGAGCTACCAAGTGCAGCAACTTCACTGCTGGCTTTAGTTAAATGTTGGGTGTCACAATCCCTCAATGGAGCGTTATATTGTTAGTGAATAATAACAATGTAATGTTAGCAAGCTAGCTAGTTAGCTACCAAGACATCAGCAAACTGGTAGCATTTTTTAATACACTGAGATGACAGAAATTCCTCATCACCCTCTGTAAAAAGAAAGGATGGTAAACAGGAGCAGACAAAGAAAAGGTAAGATAATTCTTGATTGATTCCAAAAGCGTTTGTTGCATAAAACATGGACGTACTCTCTGTAAAGTCACAAAGTGGGAAGCTCCACCCGTCACCTTCTTGGCAATGTCTGACTCGGTTGAGCTAATCCAAAAATGGGCAAAGAGGTGGAGTGTGATGGAGATGTGGTGAGTGAACAAAGCTTGTTTTGCAAATGTCATGCACGGGAAAACCAGTTGTAGGGACTAGAACTGTTCCAGACAGCAAAACATGCTTATTTTAAAGTTATGGTTAGGGTTAATATATTTAAGTATAATATAACTTCTAATATGGGGTTTCACTGGGATTAACTTGCTTTTAAAATCCGGCCTCAAGTGGCCATTCCCAGGATTTGCAGTTTTGGGAATAGAAGTGTCAGCTTCATTTTTAAGCCCAGAGAAATGTGGGTGTTACAGCAAATAACACGGATAAATAAAGAAACTTAACTGAAATATAACAAAATAGACATTAAGCAAGAAATACCACAAAGAAAGTGGGCAAAAATAAACTAACAAGGCATAGAAAGGAGAGAGCTGCTGCTACAGGCTGCCTGCCGCCCAGAAGTAATAGGATAGGAGACACAGGGCACAGAGGCTTTTTGGAGATTTTAACCAGAGACAGAGAGAAAGGACCGTGAGTGGGAGGTGGAGGCAGGAAGAGGAGGATAGAGGGGAGGGTAAGTGAGGAGAAAGGTGAGTGGATGAGAAGTGGGAGTGTTGCAAAGGGGAGTGGAGCAGAGATGGATGAAGGCAATAAACATGGCAGAGGCTTTATTTCTGTCTCCCCTGACATTTATCCTCTGTCTGGGTATAAGTGAATGAGAAAAACAGGGGTCCTGACATTAGAGGCCATTTGAAACAGGCACAGACAGAGGCATCAACTCTCATAAAAGTCTCTCAGCCCTCTCGCCCCATCCTGCTCTCTTTTTGTCTTTTCCTTCCCCAAATGTGCTTATCTAATCTCAGTCTCAGTCTTTCTCCTTCATTCTCTTCCTCCACCTAAATTTATCTCCACCACAGTTGTATCAACAAACGCTCTCACTCTGGGCAAAAGGTGAAGCAATACTTGTCAAGTATCTACTCTCCCAGGCTTCCACTTTGCTCCCTCTGCCATTATATCTCATGCCATGTCTTCTCTCTTTTCCTCTTTTTCTTCCTCCTCTCTCCAGTCACACCTACTGTGGAAATCCTGCCTATTTTCCACCCATGATGTTCTTTTCTTTCGTCCGTCAATCCCCTCGTACTGATTTATGTCTGCTGTGATAAACACAGTGAAGATGTGGCTCTCCAGTGGGGCTTATTTAATATTCATCTTAATTTTATCTCAGCCCCTGACAGACTCTGCAAATCTTTTTTACTGTTTGCGTGCTTTAAACCCCTTCTCTTTTTATTGTTACCATATCTTTCTCAACTTTTTTCTCCTTAGCCCCTGTGCATCCTTAAATCTCTTACTTCCCCCCATCCATCTCATCTCTGCTCACACCAGCTTTCCATTATCTCTGTGTCATAAAGCTATTAAGCTAAGTTGTCAGAGGCCGTGCATAAATCCCTCTTACATCTCTGAATCCCCATAACGCTCGATAGGCTCCCTGTAAATCTCCCTGTCAGTACAGACACAATCGATAACCTTTTCTGTCTCATATCTGTCTGAGCTTTCCTCCCTTTTGCATCTCCTCTCTCCTCGTCCTCCACTACATGTGTTTCTGATTGGCTGACAGGGACAGGACTGAAGCTGTCGGACTAAAAGGTATCGGGAGAAAATAGGAAATGCGGAGCACATGCATAGAGGGAAAGGTCGACCTTCTACATCCTCTTTCCTGTTGAATCTCATCTTTGCTTTTCTGTGGTTTTCTTGGTGCTCCCTGGAGAATGAGACTGAAACCGTTCTACAGGAAAAAGATGTTAAAGAGTCTGTCACCCTGTTAGTCGACACTGTGTACTTGGCAAGTGGGCCGGAGTGGTGTCAAAACTTAACCTATTGGGTATCCGGCAAACATAACCAATCCACATTAAATACATTTTTTAAGTTCTGCTGCTGTCATACTTCACAGCTGTGAAGGTAACACTTATTATTCTCCACTATCTCTACTTTGCTTCACAATAAATAAATGTCAATGTGAAGGCAGCAGTATGTCTTTGAAATCTGAGGTTTTGATATTGACTGTTGTGGATGGCTAACAGCATCAGTAACTTTCTCCATAGTAAATACTCTGGTAAATTTACTCAATAGTTTTTCTTATGAAAGACTTAGACATTTTCTTTAATGTAACAGAAAAGTGATTCTTAATGACATTGATCATGTTGGACGATGTGATTTTATTTTCTGAACAAAACACATTGTGTATAAAAACATTAAATTTTCACCAAACATTTTTTTTTTATGTGTCTGCTTGGATTTGAAAGTTCATTTAAGCCAAATTCATTCATCATCATCCATCCATCCCAAAGTGTTACGAAACAGGCAATATATTTGATATGTTGACTCCTCCAACCTGTCTATGGTAGCAGCTGCCACAGCAAATATAGGAAGCAGAACACTCACTAACTGTGGTCCCAGTTTGCCCTTTTCATACCTATAGCAGCTGCTACAAGGGTTTGCAAGCCAGAGGAGCCAGTTGGTAAATCAAGCTCTGCATCGCAATGAACTAATACTTTTCTGTTCTTCTATCAATTAATTATAATCTTCTGATAGAAGTGATGTTATAGCATTAACCCTGCTAAGCTAATGAGGAGCTGCCATTGGTGTTTTCAAACAAACAGTCACTTCTCTCCCTGGTCGTCACTGTAGATCTTTGTGGGACGCTCATTATTTGGTTCATTGCCTTGCAAGGGGAGGTGGTCACTGATGTTAGCGACCGAAGCTAAGCTCTAACTTTTAAATGTTCTTCTTTGGCTCCTGAAACAATTATTTTAGTTTAATCTCAACTCACCGCTCAGCAAATAAATCTTCATGTCATCGACATAGACATGGTAAGACATTTTGTTGTTTTTTATAATCTGAACTAGTAGGGGCATGTAGATGTTGAACAGAAAAGGCCTAAAAATGGACCTTGGGGAACTTCAGATTTCGTTTTGTACACTCGGATGTGTAAATAACAATCAACGCAGCCCATTTGCCAGACTGAAATGTTGGCATTTATTTTGTCTCAAAACCATGTATAAGTTCACATTTCTATCAGTCATACGTATTATATGGACATTTCTACAACACTGGTATTGGCTCAATACTCTGTATCACCCGATATACTCAGTTTGGGTATTGGGTATTGTCCGAACCAGGCAAACTGCTGCTGGGTTTCTTCTTGTGTTTCCTACAGACATGATATTGGCAAGCAATTCAATATATTTTAAAATGCTGAACTATTTCTTTAAGGTCTGAGTGGCCCAGTTAGGGCAACTTGAGATCAACAGTAAAGTTATTTTACTGGTGACTGAGCTGGTAAATCAGTGATTGATCCAGCGAAGATGGTAAAAGCAGAAGTTTACGAGCATGTTTGAACTGTTGAGAATAACACAGCATGAGTCTTCCTGCCCAATGTGCAGTTCATTTGTGTGTGTGTGTGTGTGTGTGTGTGTGTGTGTGTGTGTGTTTATGAATAACAGAGTTTGTTCAGGCTCCATATGGTTACCATAGCTGGTCCATCTCATAGCCGCCTCAACGCATGTTTAGAGGAAGACAAACGACAGCTGTATTTTCTTTGCGGGTCTAATTGTTTCCTAGTGACCACTTAGCTCTTCACGTTACGAAGTGGGAGAGTGTGACACTGCCCACATCCACACACTTACACAAACACACACTGACATAGGCACACACACACACGCGCGCGCACACACACACACACGATGAGGAGTTGCAGCGAGCAGGGGCCCTGTATACAAAATGTCCATTTAATAAATTCCATATTTAAACAAAGTGGATGTTGAACTTTAACACTTTCCTTTCTTGGAGTGTTTTTTCACTACCGATGACTTCATCCCCTCTGCTGCAGACAGATAGCTTTTAGGAGAAAGCAGCACGTGCACACACACACACACACACACACACACACTCTGTGGTCCAGTACCTTTCTGTGTGGGGTGGTGTGCTGCGTCATGGCCATGGGAAAGCTGTGAGCTCCCTTCAGCTGTGTCTTCTCCCAAAGAGAAGCAAGTCTCTGAATACATTCGTCCCTGGAGCACAGGGGGACACTGGACTTACTCTGGTCAAAAGAAAAGAAATACACTTACATAAAACAGAGACATGCTTCAGATAGAGACAGAAGAAGTATGGGGATAAAGGAGAGAAAAAGAGCTGCAAATTGTTATAGTAGTAAACTAGTAAAGTACTATTTTCATGTCCTTTGCAATACACTGTCAGAATGCTTTCTTAAAGTGTACATTCATTCACTTCATTATAGGTATTTTTTAGTAGATTTACAACTTGCACTTCTGAGTTCTTTTAACAAGTGTACTTTTTATGTATTGTAAGTAGTTTTCTGCGCACCTGTAGATGCAGCAGCATGATGTGTATCCACAGATGAGGCTGTCGGCTGGTTAGGTTGAAACTGGACTTGGCGTACAGACAGTAATGGCCCTTAAGAGGACAGGAGAACGACAGCTTGGCCACACATCCTCGATTTGAATCTGTCACAAACAAAAACGTATAAAAATATCAAAATCATACATTTTTAGCAGATGCTTAAAATATGTTTATCTTAAATTGAAATTCCCAAGCTTAAACAGAGTCAGTTCACTTTCTCTGCGCATCTCTCTTGCACATATGGACTTGTGTAACCTTGGGAACATATTTACACAGTGATTCATAGCAAGCACGGACACTGCATCTTGTAATCATCAGAAGACGTCTTCTCTTTCCACCGCCACCTCCCACGAACTTCCACCTCTCCGCCAAGGAGAAAAAAGCAGTGAAGGGCCAGCAGTTACTGAGTTTGATGTGGAAATCATCCAACAGATCAGAATAAAGATCAAAATAAAAAGATGAATGTCATATTTTTGAGTGCTTCATTTTTGTATATCATTTTTTTGACTTACAGACAAAGAAAAATAAAATGTATGTTTATTCAAGTGTATGATTAGCATGAACAATGAATTTTATACAGCACAGCTGGGTCTGATTTTGCTGGAAGGATGGTTTTAGAGTTATTCTGTCTTTTAAAGCAATAACTGGATGACATTTTGGTAAATTTAGATGGGAGCATTGATAACACTCAAAGCTAAGAAGGTGGATAGTTTGCACGTGTAAACTCCAGTTGTGTGCAGCACAAAAAATAGCACACAAAGAAAAAGGGGAGGTTGTCTATACACATTTTCCATGCTCCCAAAATTGTAATTAAATCAATACTTTTTGCTGTCTTTGGCAGCAGGTTACACAGTTAAAAATAATAGCTCCACCTCCAATTTTCACTTGATCCGAAACAAGGTGGCACAAAATCACTTGAAAACAGCAAATAGTTGATGCAGTCTTATAAAACCAGATATATGAGTGATATCTATATATTCTAACTCCAACTTCATGTCAGGAAGCGAATACGTGCATTTTTTTCTCCAGTGTTTGAAAAAAATCAAACTATCCCATTAACATTACACTCATCTTCTAAGCAAACCTTTGTAAAAGCCTGTAGGCTGTGCTGGATATCTGTTACGAGTTTATGCTAACTATGCTATAGGTGGTGGAGGTGGTCCAAAAAGAGTAACAGCCAATCTAAACTTTAATTTGTTATTCTGCAAAAACATTCTGGCACGTCAGAGACTAATTCTCTATACAGATACATTATATAATATATAATGTTGTAATAATATATGGAAGTCGGCACTTTCAAATGTCCGAGAAAGACTAAAACATCTTCACAATACACAAAAACAAAAGTTAACTCAATTAATGTGTTTAAAATTGAGAAGCTATGAAAGCTACAACATGTGTCTGTACGTACGGCTCCACTCATTCGCACACGCTTCTTTCCAGAGTTTGTTTATATCGGACAGTCACTGAAAGAGTATGTGTGTGCTTTTGGATTAAGTATACATGTGCATGCGCACTCTTCTGCGTAATACTAATCCCTTGAGAAAGTAAGGTCAGCAGCATGATGACATCATCCATCTGAGACCACCTGTGACATCATATTCTAATTGCCTTGGGGCTGATTCTCATTAAGAGACTTAATGCAAAGGCAGCGACTGCAAAGCACTAGTGATAAGATGAGGAATAAACTTACATCTACAGTGTTTGCGTGTGTGTGTTTAACAAATGCATATTTGCATTTATTTTCATATTTAATCAATTAACCAGAGGCCAAAGGAGGAGTTTGTTATATTTTGCCTTGTTTCCTGTTTAAAATGTGTGCAATCGTGTGTGTGTTTGTGTGTGTGTGTATGTGTGCGTGACTTTTGGCTGCCTCTTAGTTCAAATGACATTAAGGCCGAAGGCGGAGCAATAACATCCCCCTCGTGTCAATCAAAATATCATCACCTCTCCTGTGTGTGTGTTAGCTTTGTCTGTTCTTAATATGTTCAAATGAATGAAGCCCTGTCCTCGTAGGTGGGGTTCACTGCTGCAGATGGCTCAAACAAATGAGTACAGACAGGATTGTACCGTCTAGTTGCATATTTATGTACGTAAGTGTGAAGTGATGTGTTGAATTTTGTGTGTGTGGATGTCTGCACACACACTTCACATGTGTGAGCTCCAACAGTTCTTGTGCGAATGTGTTTTGTAAAATGCGATGCATTTCGGCATGTTTTACTGTATACATATATTGGTTGAACTTAGCTGTATGATTTATGTCACATTAAGTTAAGAATCATCATTTCGGGACAGAGCAAGATAAAGTTAAACAAATCTGATTCAATATGGAAAAGGTGATACAGGCCCTGCTGAAAGATGGCAATGAGGTCTTGATTCAAGTGAAGCAAATCGGATTGAGACATGGAATATAAGCAGGGATCACAAGACCTGTATGAAAATAAAATATCAAAACCCTGAACATGAGGAGAACGAGAGGGGAAATGTGAAAGTGGATTACAACGTTTCAGAAAGTGGATTAGATTAGTTTGGAGACGTAAGAGGTTTCTCATTTCATGAACTGCCTGACCCCCTCTTTCTCGTCAGTGCATACGGACACAACTCTACACACACACAAAACACTGTACACACATGTAATTATGTACTTTATGCATACTACTATGTATGCATAACATTCATCTGTTTCCACTTTAACATGGCCATGTTGTATAAATGTAACAGAATACAATGGCCCGGCCCACCTCAAAACAATTCTCTGTCTCTATACCTTGATTAATATTTCCATTAACAAATTAGCTCCGTGACATTTTCCCCCACAGAGTTTGGCTCAAGTCACCAAACTCTCAATCTTTCAGTCCAGATTAAGAGCTCAGTGGAGTCTGTAGCTGAACGTATGGACAGGTCTGTGAACGCTTTCCAATCCCATAATCCCATGTAAAGATCCGTAAATTCATCAGACTATAATGTATTTACTGATACAGTTTATTCCTGGGGGCTTGACATTATCCTACACATGCTGTTGCAAATAATCACCAAAGAGCCAAATCTGAAAACTGACAGTACACCGGTTTGAGTAAAGTGTGCTAAAATCTACAATGGTCAGCAAATTATTCATTCTTCTTCTTTTTTTTTTAATGGAGGCTACAGTATATATACTAACCCTTGCGTAGGAATCGAACGTTTCATAGGGGCTGAGTTGTAGTGGATGAATGGGTTAAGCACAGGACTTTCATCTAGGGCACTGAGGTTTGCATGGAACCCACCGGCACCGTTATCAGCTTGTTTTTTTAATCTGCATTCATTCAAGGATATGTGTTCAAAGAGACTTAGCACGTCTAACTGTGATCTCATTCAGGTTACACAAACTCTCTCTTTGTGTACTCTTTTATAATCCATTAGACTCACTTCTGTGTTTCATATTGACATTACCTTCTATCACACAGTGCTCTGGTGTGGGGATCTGCTGCATCATGTCTTTACAGAAGTCTCTGATCATCTCCATGTTATCTCTTAAATGAATAAAGAGTCTATCGGCTTCCTCCTGCTCCTCCTTCTGTCCATCCGTCTCCCTGCTGTCACCTCTGTCAGCCTCTTTGACCCCTCTGTTCAGGGCAGGAGTGACGGGCATGGAGCTGTCAGCCGTCAGTTTCCTCTCAGCGGGAGGTGCTTCCTGGTTTTCTGAGTGTGAATTCGCCAAGGTGTTGGAGAAGATGTTGTCTGGGCTCGGCTCCAACCCCTCACCGTCCTCCCCATTGTCCGAGTTGATGGAGCGCGAGCGCACAGCGTGGAGGGCCAGGCTCTTTGACCTTAGAGAGACCAGGAAATAAAAACAGTCAAAGTGCTGCAAAATCATAGATTAAAACTTTGGCTGCTTCCTGTTTTTGACACCATGTAGCAAATTGTCCAGGGTTTGGTTTAATTCCAGGATTCTGTGGGCGAACCACTGAAGCAAAAATCTTCAACGGGACATTGTTCACAGTGATTTTGCAACAACTTAGAGAAAAACACAAGGACAAAATGAATTTCAGTTCATGACAGGAGAAGTGTGGGAATAAGTATGAGTTTGTTAAAGATACTAATCTTTTGTAATCGCTGTCCGTCTTTAGTATCTTTTTCATTGTAAGAAAACTGCAGCCTGTAGCCAACTTTATGTCAGCTATGAATTACAGTGAAAGGATTATGCATGCCAGCTGAATTTGTTTCACAAATGTCTGATGTACCTTGTAAAGTAATACTGAGTCTCACATGCTAACAGACCTAAAACAAGTCAATCTAGTCTATTTTACTGCCGGCGCAAAGACGTGCACAGCACAGAGTCATGGCTAGTTTCTGAAAGTGACTGTGCCGTAGACAACAAGAAGGTGGTGTAAAGTCAATGCCGCAGTATTATTCCTGCTATTCAAAGGATTCATTATTCAGTTGACAAGATACACCTAACACGGGCCTGTTCTCAGTGCAAATACACTCTGCTTTTATGATTTACGAGGCTGATTTCAGTACAATGAAACAAACGTAGTAATGTCACTGCAGCAAATATCTTGATGCGCTTAACCCGTTTTGCCCCACTGGCAACAATTGTTGCCGAAGTGTATCACTGTCATTTTCCACTCATAATAAAAAATCTCAAAGGTACTTATGCAACTTTTTCCACTTATATGCTAGTAGACAACTTAGACAAAAGTTTTGTTTTATAAAAAATTGTTTCCAAGTGCTTCCTATCACATGACATCATCTGCTTCCTGCTACTTCTGACTGAAGACATGGTTGATGCAAATCCTCCTGGAAAGAGGCAATTTTCATAAATTTCTTATGATTTTCCCCCCAAACATGTTTATAATTATTTAATCATTTAAGCCTCTAGAGTAACCCTCCCCCAAAAAATTTTACCTGGGATGAATATTTTTTTGTTCATGGGCTTATTTCTGTGAGTGGCAACAAAAGTTGCCAGTGGGCACATAGCTTGTCGCTAACTAAAGGAAAACACTGTCTGTAGGATTGCTCATAATTAACTTATTTCAAATTGAAGAATGATGTACAACGGCTCATTTTAGTCCTCTTGGAATACTCTTCCAAGCTAAATAAATTTACAGGTATTCAAGGCCTGTGTCTATAGGATTTTTAGGCGGTCGCCACCCCCTTGTGGCCCAATTGTTGAAAAACGCGTGCTAAAGTGCCCTTTTGGGAGCCAAAACGCACGCTAAAGTGCCCTCTTGGGAGCCAAAACGAGCACTAAAGTGACCTCTTGGGAGCCAAAACGCATGCTAAAGTGCCCTCTTGCTTGGCAAAACACACTAAACTGCCACCTTGGCTGGTTTAAACATGATAAACTGCCCTCTTAGGTGGCAAAAATGTGCGCTAAACTGCCCTCTTGGGAGCAAAAACAAGCACTAAAGTGTCCTCTTGGGAGCCAAAACGCATGCTAAAGTGTCCTCTTGCTTGGCAAAACACAATAAACTGCCCCCTTGGCTGGTTAAAACGTGATAAACTGCCCTCTTGGGTGGTAAGAATGCGGGCAAAAGTGCCCTCTTGGGAGCCAAAACGCACGCTAAAGTGCCCTCTTCAGTGGCGAGATCGCGCTGTATTTTCGCCCCTGCCCTTTGAAAAGTCTGTGCACGCCACTGCTGAGATGTATATCTGATAAAAAGGTTATTTTAAATAAAGAAACTAGTTCAAATTGTTTGTTTTGAATTTTATACAGGGGGAACCAAGGTTTGAACCATGATCATTAGCTACCTTCCTGGGATGGTAATATCCATTGGTATCCATGTACAGTTTTATATATATATTTTTAGTTTTACACCCCCCACCCCCTCCATCTTTTTGTTATTATTCATTATGACTATATTATTATTCTGTTATTACTATATTATTATTATTATTATTATTATTATTATTATTATTATTATTATTATTATTATTATCATTATTATTATTATTGTTGTTATTATTTCTATGTTATTATTACGTGACATTTGACCTAGTGACAAGCTGTGTGCCCACTGGCAACATTTATTGCCAGTCATAAAAATGCTATTTTCTTCAAAACTAAGTACAAAATGGAAAAAATAAATACATAACATGATTCAGAGGGACTCAACTGATAAAATGATATGCCTTATAAATCTGGAAAAAATCTGGGCACAAATGGGTTAAGCAGTAAAACTAAAAGTTGAAGTTATACACTTGACAGGACAGAAGAATTTCTCCAGAGGAAACAGAATTAAACTTTTATCTTCTGAAATAAATATTTTTAGACAGCTCTGACTGAGCTCAGGATTTATCATGAGGGCAGCTGCTTTACTCCAAACTATTTTACTGTACAAAGCAGCTGTGTGTGTGAAACCTTAAGGATTTTGAAAATAACACATAACAGCTGTTAACATCAGATCTAACTGGATGTAAATACTCAATGAAAGTAAGCTGCTGTGCCTCGTGCTTACATTTGCACACAGTCTCTCTAAAGATGATGTACCGTATGCTATACATTATTTAAATAGGAATCCCACAGACGACTTATTTCAACTTGGCTCGAAACATCTCTTCCTAAATTGACTGGAGATCAATCAAACACAGCAGGCTCCACAGTGACAGTGATAACAGCTGATTATTCATGAAAACAATGTCTTACTCAGCAGAGTCCTATGAAAAGCCACACATGAACAGACCTGTTGAATCTCATCTCTCGCCTCTCCTCCCTGACAGCTTGGCTCAGGCTGTAGCGTCGCTGGGGAGCAGGAGAGTCTTCCTCCACCTCCACCTCACCCACCTCTTCCCCCATTTTCTCCTCAAAGGCCTGGATCTTCACCTGCAGCCGCTGCTCTGACCTTTCATCTCCCCCTACTCCTCCTCCCCCTCCTGGATGAGATGCACAGGGAGACGGCGGACATGCCTCGGCCACCCTGTAAAACACACACACACACACACACACACACACACACACACACACACACACACACACACGGGGGGGGGGGGGGGGGGCAAAGGGTTGAATTGCAGGTGTTGGGCACGTGAGATGAAGCTGGATAGACATATTTGGATGGATTTCAGTTGCCTCCCCCTCCCTCCCTCCCTTTCTGGCGAGCTTTCCTGTAATTCTCACTTTCTCACAATTACTGGCTCTATCTCTGAGTCTCTCACCCCGTCTGTCCCCCTCCTTCTCACTTTGGCTTTGTTTTTCTTTGTCCCTCACTATGGTGCCTGTCTCCTCTCTTTTTCTCTCTAACTCAAACTAATTATTCCCTCCCTCCCTCGCTCCCTCTCCCTTTATTTGTCCATACTTCTTTTTCAACAAGTGGCCTTCATAACTTCTTTAAACAGTCCATTTGTTTAGCTGAAAGAGGACTTTCAACTACCCCATTGTTGATTTTCTTCTGCCTCACCCCCTGCTAAACCACCCTGCCTCTCTCGATCTCTCCTTCACTCAATCTTTCTTCCAGAAGACCCCAAGCAAAGCCTCTGGAAGCCTCCAATCCGGCACACGATGTTCTGATTTCGGAGAAAGCTGTGTGTGTCATTCCCATACTGCAGCCAGATGAATCCCAGTCAACTCATGCACATCAACATGCAAAAATATGCACACACGCACACACATAAGCACACGCTGTCCTCACATACTGCGTTCTGAAGAACTGCTAGCCTTAAAATATAGCAATTATATGAAAGAAGTCATTGAAGGACAAACTTGGACATAAAGATTGTAAAAGAAAAATATTTGAGTGGGGTTTAATAAGAACAGTATGTTCTTACAAATCCACATTTATTAGGTTTTAGAACCACAAATCAGTTGGATCTGTGGGCTAACATGTATTTGTGCAGGCGAAACTCCTCAATATTGATTTAATTTATTCTCAATTATTTTGTTTACAACTATAGTATATGTATATATTCTTTATGCTTTGTCATTTATTAACAAAAGCAAAAAGAAAATAGGCATATCACCCAACATGTCAAAATGTATACATACACACAGCATATGTGACAATAATTGTATCAATGTATATTATTATGTTGTAGATTCTTGAGAGCTTGTGGGTGTATCTAATCTAACTAAAACGAATGTAATCTCTGTCTGTCTGCCTGTAAGTTATCTGTATATCTTGAGAAGCATTCATCCAATCTACTTCACACAGATTCATTGCTGAGGACCAAAGGTAGAGCAGTGTGAGATTTGGTCCAGTTTAGACATGCTAAACGTTCAGTATTGTAGTCTACGTGCTCTGGCTTCATGGCTCTGCCGACTGAAGCTGGGCTCATGTGCGATCCCTCTCACATTTTCTCATGGGGAAACAGACATAAACAAAATGGAGGTAAGCATGTTGCAACAACATGCTGTAGTAACGCATTGCAGAAAGACAAAAAGAAAAGCAGAAGATTAAATGATTGGGGAGACGCAGTCATCACTGGTTTGCTATTCTTCAGTTAAAACTGGAGGTGAGATTTGAAGTTTATGTCAACAGTTTTATGCTAGCTGATGTTAGCCTCAAGGGATAAAATGTTATTGTTGCTTGGCAGCATTAACAGTTCCTCTAGGATACCTCTCTCATTGGTTGTTGTGGTTCAGCTCTGAAAGCATGTAATCATTCAGATATTAAATCATAAATATCAAACGTGTTTGATAATGTCAGGGCAGTCTCAGGGACTCTGAGAAGTTCAGGGGGTTTAAGACTGGATCTGTAAACCCTCACGTTACCAGATTATCTGTTCGAATATCATGTTTTCAACAGGCACTGCACTAATCTGCATGAATAATTTGTATAGTTGTTTACATACACAAGAGTAAGTCAGAATAGGATTAAAACACATCCTGTCAGTCCCTGTAAATCTGTCTCTAACCTGCAGTGTATGGCCGTGCTCTCCTCCAGTCTCCTCCCCAGCAGTCTGGCTATAGCAGTAAACGAGTTGCTTATCCTGTAGATGTCTTTCCCACAGCCTCCCAGTATAGATGGGTAACGATCGGTCAGAGCTCTGATCTCCAGCAGCAGCGTGTGGTGAAAGCTGTGCTCCATGCTGCCCAGAAGGGACACCAGGTAGACCAACGAGCTGTGAGCATGAGCCTGGAAAAAACAGAGAGGCGAGATGTTAAAATGATATCTGGTGTTGCTAAACTAAACAGAAAAACAAGAAAAGAGAGAAAGAAAGACAAGAAGTGGCCATTTTACTGCACACAAAACATCCAGTTTGTTTATTTCTAATGTTGGAATTGGTTTCTTAAACTCACTGAAAATGAGGCCAGTGTTGTGTTGAAAGTTTTGTTCCCTGCGTGTGTGTTTTGGTGAATCAGGAGTGTATTTTATTTATTCTGACACATTAGCTTTTTAGTTGGCTCTCAGCAACTGAGAAAATATAAACGTCTTCTTCTCTAAACTGGCTTTACTTTCACTCTCTAGGCCTTTGTAACAACACATTTCATCATTCTCTGCCTGCTCTCTAGGTAAACTGTATCCATAGCATATACAGCCAGCTCATCTTTGACATAATAATACTTAAACCCTCTGTAATGCGTATCTGTTGTATTCTCAAAGGAAGGTTCATTAGTACCCTTTCTCGAGATATGCAAAATAATAATCAATAAAGCCCCACAAATGCAGTATCTGCTCTCCTATGGTCACTAATTAAAACTGCAAGGTTTAATCCGTAACCCACTTTGGACCCCTTATCCATTGTTTACACATCATTCAATGCCAAAGGAAAAAAATCAGTTGCATCTAAGACCAAAACAAAAGTTGGCCTTGTTAACTCAATAAAGTACAAAAAGAAAAAAGAAAAAGAAGAGAGAGAGCGCAGCATCTGGACACACACTGCTAATAAATTCATACTGTCGAAATTACTGTAAAATTGAATCAACAATCTGTTAATGCAAAGAATATTTCTCACCTCAAATGAAACCTACTTTAGTCAACTGTGTAGCTGCAATATGACAACCTTTCCATCATGCTTCATATTAAGGTTCTTGTAATAAACGGGCCCAGACAACACAGTTGCAGTGGCTGTAATGTAATCCTACAGGGCAACTGCACAGTCAAAGTTACATCCACTACAAGTGCTTGATTATTGCTACTGACTGGCTGAGGTTGTCACGGTAAGTTTATCTACAGAGATAGACCTTTTCGTTAAATAATAAGATCCTTTTTGTCACCAGAAAAACAAGCCTCAATCTGATATCCTGTGAGATGTAAATTGTTGCATGAAGATGAAGGTGGAAACAGGAGTTTATCTAGAAAAGCAGCAGAAATGTCTCAAAGCCGTGGCTGAATATTTCACTAAAATTTTGACAATTCAGTTGAGGCAACAACTGTAACAACTCACCTCGCGAGATTTCAGAGCGAGACGTCTCCCTGAATGAGACTTGTGCATCCGGTTACGTGAAGGAAGTTATTATTTAAAGAATAAGTCAATCTCTGTCGGAACTGTTACCATAATGTTGTCACACACGCAGGATGACAACTTCTGCCTGAGGCCATCTACTGGATCAGTTCCATAACTTTTGCTAAGTATGACTCAAGCACACAACCGAGATTTAAAAATATCAGAATGCCAGTTATTATCAGCAAACCCTAACACGCATGCCCTTTTGCAAACACAGCTGTCCTGCTACCAAAACAAAGAACACAGATTAAAACACACACACACACAGACATTTCTTCATGAAGCAACAAGCTGTTATAGCTGCTACATAACTGTAGCAGCTATAACAGCTCAGAATCTCACATTTAACCTTTAACAAAAAACAGACATTTTGAAGTGCTGCAAACCAGTCAACACTTAAGTCACTGTGATAACAGATGAACTAAGGTGACATGATTTAGTAACAGCTCTCTTGCTGCGTTTTTAAGCCAAACCAAAGCCAACAAAACCCCCAACTGTTCGTCCGAAAACAAAACCAGGATTTAAAAAACAAGAAACAAACACTAAAGGCTTATAAAACCTTACACTGCTTGGACTGAAAAAAACTAAACTTAAAACATCCCTGTCCTCTTCTGAGAGAGACAAATGATTGACTGACGGAGGGACAGAAAGACGGACAGAGCCAACCTGTGTTTACGGAGCTCGCGCTCACCTTGTAACGAGGAGAGAAGAATGCGCTTACTACACAGTTTGGGCACGTTTCACAAGCACTCTCTGTAGGATGCCAAAATTATACGTGGACGCTGTAACTACCAGAAAAGGTAGAACTCGACTTTATACTGTTACAACATGCCAAGAAGGTATTTAGGAGTTTAAGAGGTCGAGAAACAGGAGCGTGCCTGGAGTCCAGACTGCAGGTACAAAGGCTGTGGCGGCTTTTTATAGTCGAGATGATTTTTTACTTTTTAAGGACTTGCTACAAAACATCCAAACATTACAGCATGGGCATGAATTTGCATCATGTTTGTTAATAAGACATTTTACAGTAAAACTATTAAAAGCCTGCCCGGTCGTATGACGCCCTCCTTAATCATCAAACACGACAGATTGTGTTTAATTGTCTGGAAAAGGCGCTTGGCCTCGATTTGATGCCATGAACACATCACTGGTTTAACTCATGACCAAATTCTTTTGGAAAACCCTGCAAAAAGAGGAAAATAACAGAAGGTTTAAAGAAAGGCTGAGATCTTTTGTATTTAATTATGACTGTTAATGTTATTCAAGCAGATTAACAGATATTCCTCCAAAGTAACAGGACAGATACGATCTTTCTGCCTCATCCGTGCGCAACTACACAAACATACACACACTTGGCATATTCACTTCCATCAATCCGGTAAGGTAACACCACAACACTGATAGCCAAGTAGCAGGTCCAGGAAAAAGGCCAGATCCCCTCTCTGCTCGCTGACCTGCCGGCTTTCTTCGTTTCCCCTGATTGTCCAACAGCACACTGGTCGCTCTGCTTCCTTCAGAGCTGCAGTCTGGCACATAACAACTAACCCCGGTCTCTAACAAGCCCCATGGAGATACTGCTGTGTGCATGAATGTGTGCTTTCCTTCCCAGAGCGCATTAATTATTTGTGAAAATGAGTAGGCTATATATCACAGGAGAGATGATTTCACCTTTGAAATCTGAACAGAATAAGTGTGAGGACTTTCAGCAGAGTCACTGGAAGTATTCCCTCTGTACGAAAATCAACCGTACAGTATGAGGTTTAACCAAAATAAAACTAAAGATGATATGGGAGAGGAGACAAACCACCTAAAACATAGGTAAAAAGGTCCTTAATGGTAGAGACGGCGGTTTTAGGACATATGTGAAATGATAAAAAAGTGTTTTAAAGCTGATTTTGGAGCAAAGTCACTTAACTTTTTCAGATCAGATTTGACTTGTGACTCCGTACATGCAAGTTTTATCATAAGTTCTGTCTCTCTCCCAATTCATTTAGGTTACCTGGTCTTATTAGCTCCTAAATAAGAGCCAAGACGGCTGACGAGTGGCAACACTGGCCTAAAAGGACTTTCTTAATACTCCATTTTTGCACTGAGTGTTATTCCTGGAGCTTTCAGCGATCACTTTATAAATCAAGACTGCATAACATGTTCTGTGTCTGTGCAAGTAATTTCCAACCTTTTTGGCTCGTGACACTCGAAAAAACAAAGCAAACTTTGGGCCCACTTGTCGACGCTTAAACATTTTTATGAGTTATTCTTACCTTCTTAAATTTCTTATCTGAAAAAGTTTTATAGCCCAGAAGAGGTTAAAAGGAGTCAGTATTTCACAAAATACTGGTTAATAATCATGACCATGGACTGACAACCGCTGCTCCATTTCTAAAATAATTATTAAACTAAATTAAATTGCATTGAATTAAATTAAATCACTCAATAAGAAGAGGGTACACGGTAACAGTGCAACCATCTAACCTTCATTCTGGCTGATAACATTTAAAGAAAAACTGAGTGACCTGTTACAACACTGAAGTAAACACAGAAAAAGGAGCACAATGTTTAAGAAAGACAAATGAGGTATAACACACAAGGTTAACCAAAAGTAAAGCATTAAAATAACCATAACATTAACACATTTCTGAGCAGCGTCAACACCGAATCAAAATTATTTTAGTTTCTCAAAGCTAGGATTTACTACAGGACCGCTGGATCGGACAGCATTATTGGGGTTTCATTCCCCGGTATTTTAATAAACATTGTGATATATGCTGATCTAACAAGCAGTGAGTCCAGAAACACAATATAGACTAACTCCCTTCAGGAGGTAAAGGAAGCCAGAGAGACTATTGTGCAATCCGGTCACAATCAAGTACAAATGCATCCTAGCGCGTGTGTGTGTGTGTGTGGGGTGGGTGTGCGTGTGTGTGTGTGTGTGTGTGTGTGTGTGTGTGTGTGTGTGTGTGTGTGTAGGACACGAACACAAACCCACAGGAGGTACTCTCCACTGCCATCACCAGGAGGCCTCGGTGGAGGCATTTCCCAGAAAAACATGGGTTATTTTCCAAATGGTTCCAATGTGAAGAAAGACAGGACACTGAGGTCTGACCAACTGTGTGTGTGTGTGCGTGTGTGTGTGTGTGTATTTGTGTTTGTGCAAAAGCTGGGTTGGCAGGTTCTCCAACGAAAAGACTCAGGAGGAAGGGAGCTTTTGGAGGAAAGGTTGCCCTGGAGTAATAGAGAGCTTGATTATGGTTTCCAGCTCTGTGGTCTCTATGTGTATGTCTCTATCTGTGTGTGTGTGTGTGTGTGTGTGTGTGTGTGTGTGTGTGTGTGTGTGTGTGTGTATCTTCTGTAGACAGTCGTTCCATATTTTCCCCTTTGGTTAATTTCCCCAAATTGATGTTAAACTGCCTTAAATGGACCCAGAGGAAAACAGTGGGAACCCTCACCCTGTCCTGCTATCACCGTCTTCACGATGCGCACACACACACACATTACACACGGACTAGTGTGTGACGTCATCCTACCTATCATTACACACTGTTGCAGGGACAATCACATATTACTCACTACGTGTTCACAACACAAGTTCATGCAATTATCTCATGCACTACATACCCATATGTCAGGCAGGCCCCAAATGGACCTCTGCACTTTGCACATTCTGACTCAATATTCAAACCGTATGTGTGGGAATCACAAAAGTATATTCAACTTTTTATAGGAGAGCGGCTTGCATCTTCCGAGGTGTTTTCAATTCCTATTTGTGGTCTGCCTTGGCTAAGATCGCATACGCCCATAGGTGAAACCAACATTTAAATCCGGTATTTATGTGTGCCCAGTTCAGTAAAGTAACTTGCTGACTTGCCAGATACGTTAATTACAACATATACTCATTATGTTATGAAAACAGAGGCTCCTTCAGTTCTGACTTACTGGAGGGGTGTGACCCATAAGTGTCCCTAACGACCCTGTAAAATCAGAGCTCACATGCGTTCTTAATGAGTCTGTAAGGACACTCCCATACAGAGCTTACCTGCAACTCCCCTCCAGTTACTTAGAACTGAAGAAGCCCTTTGGATGAGAGGTGAAACGTCTTCAAGAAGCTGAAACAAGTCCAGCTGCCTACGATACAGCACTTAAAACAACAAAAGACACTTTAAAATCTGATTTAAGATGATACACATCTGAATCTGATTGGAATCACTTTTCAAACCTCCTCCAAAAGTGGCTTAGATCCAATCCACAAAAACTGCATTTCATGCGGTTTTGTTGTGTTCTGGACTTTCTAAAATAAATCTGAAGAAGCCGGCAGTCTGAACAAGGCCTAACAGTCTACAGCCACGCCAGCGGCTCTGTGAGGCTGCACTGAAATAAAAGAGAGATAAAGCTAACATTAGCATGCTAGCATCCCCACAATAACAATGTGAACATGATGATGTTTGGCAGGTATGTTTTAACAATTTTCACCATAGTCGTGACCTGATTACAGGGCTACATGAAACGGGATCACCAAAGGAGTCAGACAGCTGATAAAACAAGTCTTAATGACTGACCCTCAAATGTGTGCATGTGTGTGTGATTCCTTCCCTTTCCAACCCATCAGTCAGCAGCGACGCCACCTTGCAGTTTGCGCCAGTTGCTAGGCTATTTAACCTGCAATCAGCAGCTTAAGTGTTTTTGTAGAGGGTCTCCAGGGAGGGGGTCCACAGTCAGCTAATGGCTAAAACACCACTTTTTACAAAAAAGAAGTGCTATTAGGGGCAAACGAGCAGCCAAGTCTGCAGGGCAGCCCAGTGTTTAACCCACAGGTTGGCCAAAATGGGGCTAATGGGACCAATTTCGCCGAAACAAATTTTGATATTGTAAGGCTTCCAAAACCCTATGTTATTAGAAGCATTAGTTATAGTTTGAGCAGATGTATTTTTAGAAATCTGCTGAATCAAATACTTACACACACTAGACAGGAAGTTTGGACGATCCAGTTGCGGTTCAGTTGAAATTGTCCCTTTCTGAGAACAAATTCCCTCCTTCGGTATAAAGCTGATTTTCCATTTCTGCTACTTAATTGTTCCTTCATATTCCATTTTTTCCCCCCACGGGCACTGCAGTTTGTTGTTTGTATTCATTTCTATTCAGCTGCAGAGAGACAGAGCTCTCTGAGGAGCCGGTACGTGTTTGTTTAGGACAGACGAACACTGATTTTGGTGTCAGACAGCAGTCACAACTTCGGATCTGCCCGGCCTGTCCGGTGTGAGAGTGTGTGTTTTATGCTTGGCAGGACAACAGAGAACAAGTCATGTGAGAGTGCAGCCAAATTCTCCATACTCATTAAAATAATCACTCCTGCATGTTTCAGTGTGTGTGTGTGTGTGTGTGTGTGTGTGTGTGTGTGTTTGTGTGTGTGTGTGAATACCGACTGCCAAGCAGACATAAGGAGTACAATAATGTCAAGACAATGCCATTTTTACATGAATGTGTTTATCTGACTCCGTTTACTACGAACAGCCAATGCACCACAATACAGACATTGGCTAACGAAGGGCAACAGATACCACCTATGATTTTCAATTTTTCTTATTTTGTTTGTTTGTTTGTATTCTTGTCAAAATGCTTAAAGTAAGACCCAATACGATTTCAAGGAATTCCACTTCTTTGTTATTTCCTTCAAACTTTATATAACCAATTACTCGAACGTTTTTCTTGAAGGGCATGGCTTGACTTTGAAGTGGCTAGCCTTCACCAGCACCTCTAAAGCTCACTTGTGATACAAATGTTGTATGTTTTTTAATTAATTGGCATCTACTGTAGCCAGTAGTGTTGAATGTGCATTACACAACCCGCCATGGAGCTAGCAGTCCGAACACGTCTCGAAACAGTGAAGATGGCCGGACCAGGAAGGAACACTACAGCCTGTGAGACAGTGAAGGCCAACAAGGAATACAGTACAGAAGATATTTACCTGCTGGGTTTGGGTTTCAGCTGACAAAGTTAAGGGTGGATGCATTTAGCAGCAGTTGGCAGTTACTTTAGTGGCAAAGCTGCCATCAGAAACTCTATAAATCTTTATCTATATTTTCCAGTTTCACCCAAGTCAGTGAAAAAAGTTATGAAATTGTTTTTTGTAGAAAACCCTTAAGCACTGATTGTGCTTTTATGGTAAAATTATGTTCCCCCTCTCTTCAGTCCGAACTAATCCTGAAACACACACTTCCACTTTCTGTACGAACTATAAATCACTGCTGCAGATGAATACAAACGTATTAATTCATGTGCATCTGTACCTCACTGATGATCCCCACAGCACCATGGATTTCGGCCATGTGACCCAGGAGAGCAGGACACTGTTGTCCCACAATCCTCAGCGCTGGCAGGAAGCTGACCAGTGAGGAAGGGCTGGCCTGTGACACGTCCACCAGGGCGACCAGCAGGGCCTCAGTTAGGGACTGGTCTCCTAGGTAACTGACTAGTGTGGGCACCTGAGGGCTCAACATCTGTCCAGGTGAGAAGAAACACAGGTTGAGAGGATAGAAAGTTACTTAGTTTTGAGAACAAACCAACCAGTCATTGGAATAGAGGCTTGAAGTGTCTTTAACAAAGACTGCAGGTTAGAGGATTGACCCTGTAGTGAGATAAACCGACTGGAAACTAATGAGAAAGAAAAGCTTGAAACCTCTTCCGCCTCATTATCTGGACTGGTCCCACTGGACTGGACTAGATCTGGACTGGATCAATCTAACAAAGCCTTCCTGCTGCTATTTTATGAGTCACTTGTTCTGAACAATCTTGTTAATTTAAAAAATATCTGTTCCTCAGAGAGAAGATGTTGATATTATGCAATTTCAAAGTTCCATAAAATCTTTTCAATAGTACCACATCTCTTCCAGTAAGTGGATCTAACTATTGTGATGAATGTAGCCACAATCACAACAGAAGTATTTTGTGTGTCCGTACGGGGGGTGGGGATCAGAATAACTCCAGATGGCTGGTTTTGTGGTTCTAGTGCGTCACATGTGAGTGAGACTATCCATGTTTTACCAGCATGTGCTCTGTTTGTTGGTATGCTGTACTTTCCCCTAATCTTGAACATCAGCTGCTCTGCACCGAAATATGCAGGATTAAGGGAATTCCTACTGAGAGATGTGCTCCAATTCCTCACTTCTAGCTACGTTCCAGAGTAATTTTTATTACATTCCGTGATGAGATCTTTACAGGATCAAACAAATTTGAACGGTAAATGTCTGATTAAGCTCGACTCATTGGCAAGAGAGAAGCCCTACATTGTTGATGAATATAAATCATGCCATAGACACGCAGTTCTGATTTAGTTTGATGGTGCTTTTTTTTCAGATAACCAAACTGTCTGCTATTACTCCCTCATCATTATTTTTAATAAATTGTGTTTAATTCGTTGTTTCTATGCTTCTTGAAACAGTTAATCTAAGACTGACTAAGATGCCAACAAAAAGTTTTTGAAATATGTGACGAAATATAAATTGCATTCAGATTTGTGAGAAAGTGGCAGTGGGATAATTCACTCAGGCTCATGTGGTCACACAAAATAACAGTGTGCGGATGGGACAGTGAATAGTTTTATCTTCCCACGGTACACTGTGTTTTAGTTCTCACATAAAAATCAACTCAAACAACTAACAAGTGGATGCTGCTCTGCCACCATCTGAATGAGTCTGATCAGGTGTTGCTGCTCCGGGGACTCCAGCTGTGACATCATGGCAGTGAGGTTGCCCAGGTGACAGTGGATGGTGTCTGGCTGTCTGGGGTAGACCGAGGGCAACACCCGTAACAGCATGTGGTTACCTGTCAGAGAGAAAGAGAGACAGAGATAGTTTCAATATGTGGTCAGCCACGCAGCAAAAATTCAAAACTGTACAATCAACACATTTAAAATACAAACTTGACAAGAACCATGGTGTTGAAGATCAGTAGTAAGTGTTAACAGTGGTGACAAATGTGAAGTCTACTGTCTTTTCCAATCTTTCTCCCTTGTCAAAGGAAGACCACTTTTTTTTTTAATATATTCTCTCTACTCTATTTGTTATAAACTTCATCTTTGGTACACTCAGTTGCTAATTCATCAGGTACAGCTAGTTAAACCTACTGCAGTCTAATGCAATAGCACTGCGATGAATTCCCCCCTCATCAAGGACATAATGATCAGTTTTTATTGTTACTGAGGTGTTGACTCAACTTTATGATCGTATCTGAGGCCACAGTTTGTGGTGCCGTTGAACTGTACAGCATTATATGGAAAGGTGTTTCCATTATTTTGTCCACCCCATCTATAGTAATGAGGGTTCACCAAGTGAAAAACCCCCCCTTACATCACCCAATGGTCTGTGGGCTACCGTTTTGAAGCCTTGAGTATGGCAATACGGCCATCGCCATCTTGGTTGCCAAGTTGTCAATCACAAGGTAGCCACACCCAAAAGCTGTACCCTCCCTTATCATCTGTTTTACTCAAAATGGGACCACAATCTACAAAATGAACATCACTGTGTATTAAAGGAGACTTAAACTAGCAATTAAGACCAAAAAGCGATAGGAAACTGTTTACTGAGGTAATTAATCAAGTGAGAATTGGGTCATTTTGTCATAATCATATACTGTACGATCAGATTCTTCTTGAAAACAGAAGCTCCATCCATATTTTATACAGTCAACGGGGTAAACTACACTTTATATGATGCAATAAAATTCAACAGCATCTCAGACTTGCCAGATAAAGTACTTATTGCAGGACTTGTATTAGACTGCATCTGCAAGGGTCAAGTTACTAAAATAACTGACGGCCAAAGTTATGAGAACACTCAAGAATTTTCCTTTGAGCTGTTTGTGGTGCAGCTGTTCATCAACATAATGCATATTTCCTGCAATTGTTATTTTTCTCATAAAGCAGACATGACCCCCAGTCATGATGCAACATCTGTGTTCAGATCAATTTCCCCATTTGTTGTCAATATTGCTTCAATGATGCTGATGCAGGAAAAAAGAAAGTCAGAGTTGACGCACAAGCAGAATCAACCCACGGCATTACCCAACAGCCACTGACTCACATATGCAACATCTTTAAATCATTCACAGTTCAGAACAAAGTCTCTTGTTTCCAAATGGTAGCTTCATTATTGGTGACATTTCAAGATTTCAAACAATGGCTTTTGTGTCCTACAGTGAACTGACAAGCAGAAGATATTGTCCCTTTAATGTTTAAGAAAATATTGTAAATTCAGTGTTTAACCACACTAACAAAGGATAATTTGTGTGCGGTGTTGATTGTTGTGGATATAATCGGATAGTCTTCAAGTCTATCAAGTTTACAGTATCTGCAGAAAAAGTTGAAACACTGAGTCAACATAGTCCGATGAGGTCAGAAATCTAAAACAAATAAACTGATTAAATTTAACAGATGAAGAAATCAAACCTTCATTTGTAATATAACAAACGGCTTCACTGTGAGATCAACCCATTTCAGCTTGAATTCAGGTTTCAGATTGAGTCCCATGTGATGATTTAATTAGATTATCCTGGATAAACTTTATTTATTCATGGTGGAATGCTGACATGTGCTGCAAGAGCTAACAGAAGCAGATATCGGATTGATATTAATCAAAATTATATTTTTTTACCCCACAAAAAGAAACATTATTCTTCTATATTAGAACTATTCATTCTTGCCATATAGTCTATCAACAATAAAATGTCAAGATGCCAACATATAGCAGGTATAATGTCACATGTTAGCAAAAAAACATTTGCTAGTCTTTAAGTACAACTGAGGCTGATGGGTTAGCTCTGTAGGCAGTTGTTCATGAACCAAAAACTTCAAAAAGTGATATTATGACAACACTACAATGGACTGTCTTTCAAAAACTGGTGCCTACATTACCCACAATGCAACTTGAATGGCATCACTGGTGGCAATCTAAACGATCACACAGAGCTTCTACACAAGTGTGCCACAAAAGGATTTATACTACTTTTTCTTAAATTGTATGGAGTAGTACTCCCAAAGACCTGTTGACACACATTGATGTGTAAAACTAGTGAAGTTACTCTTTAAGCAATGATTAAAGATGATTCCTGGTTCAGACATCCACGAATGTCTGAACCAAATGTCTTGACAATCCATCCAGTGGTTGTTCAAGCATTTCACTCAAAACCACAAATGTAAAGCTCAGAGCGGCGCTACAAGAAAAGTCAGCGAATCAACAAATTTCAATTTAGGCAACAACATAAACAAAATTACAATGTGTATCAGTTTTTATCACATTAACAGTATATACTGTATGCATGAACATCTGGTCTATAATATGGGGAACTTTTGTCATATAGGCAGGAGCCTAAAACAGAGGTTTTACTTAACAGGTGATCCACAGCTATAAATCACTTTAACCACAGGCCTAATGTTAGAACAGATGACTGGTACTGATCAACAGGGAGGACTGACTGTTCTGTACTGTTCTGTTCTGTGTAGGAGGAGGAGGAGGCAAAGAAGAGTGCACATAAATATCTAGAAGATGACCAGTGGTTATTTTTATGTCCCTTACTTTAATCATAGATCGTACTGTACAACATCAAGCACGACACAAATCACCATAAAAAGAGACAGTTGCGGTACATGTACAGAAAGAGGGAGAGAGCTCGTAATAACCATAAAGTTAAGGTTGCTGCATTTACAGGCCTGTTCAGAGGAATGTTAAAAGGTAGGAGGCGATGAGAGTCTGTACTGAAACACACCGAGGAGGATTTATAGAGCTGATCTAAACACACACGGAGTACATGTGACATGCAGCCTGGCTGGACTGGATGTACTCTTTTTGAAGATTAAATAAGTACTAATTGACGCACATTTTATTTTGTGAAAGCACTTTGACTTCCACTGTGTCGTCCTACAGCTGTGCATGTGTGCATTATCTGACCTTCATACCTTCATTCCAGCATACAGCCTACTCCTCATCATGACTTACAAATCTCACTAAAAACCTCCCGTAATGACCTTTGGTTCTCTAGCACACAAAGGCAACATTTTTCTCCTCAGATATTTTTCCAAGAAAACAGAGACCTAACTGATCTGTTACACTATTGTTAGGTTTATGTGAAGAGGCAGGAGAGGAAGTGATGGCTTTCTCTCTTTGCAGTGCTGTTTCCCAAATGTCACATTAGAATCCCAAGGTGAGTTACAAAAAAATAATTACCAATTCTGGAGAGACACTTACATAACTCTGAATAAAAAAATGACTCCAATACAGCTTTTGGCTATTCTTTCTGTGTCCCGAATATATTAAAATGTCTGTGCAAAATACTTCCATAAAGCCCCTAAGAGGACACTTAAACAGTCTGAGTCATGAGAAAAATAATTTCCTTTGCTGTACTGCAGACGTGGCTTTGGTAAGAAGCTATTACAACCCACAGCAATGACAAAACCATAAAGTGAAGGTATCACTAACGGCGCTGGGACCAGTGTATCCAAATCAAAGTTATTAACTGCATATACATATTTCATTTTTAACATGTTAAAGGCAAAATCTGTAGGATTCAATAACATCTGGTGGTGTGGCCGCGAAAAACACACAAGAGAGACTGTGATTGTTTTGTTTGTGTATACCAACATGCCAGTACAACATGGTGGACCCGCTCCTTCTGCAGATACAAAAAGCTTTAAGGTTCTAAGGTAAGGAAAACACAATGATTCTTAGTTTAAGGTGATTATACACTAATGAAAACCCAACAATGAATATTATATGTCTGCCGATAGACCCCACCTGAATCCTACACACTGGACCTTTATGTAAAGACATTTCAGCCCTTAAAGTTGCTCAGAGGAAACCCTGATTGCATACAGAAGAGCAGAAAAAGTTCCAAACTTCTGTAAAACTCTATTTCATATGGATTTGAAAAGGGTTCTTGAAAATTCAATGGAATATTTACAAAGGCGAAGAATAAGAACAACAGCATCCAAATTCATTAATTGGTTGTCTTTTCTGCTAGGCTGAGCATGCTCAAGATGTTTGTTGTGGTAGCTATGGAGCAATTAGTCATTCTCAGACCAGGGCCAACTAATGATTACTTTCATCATCAAATAATCTATAATCTATTTTATCAGCTCATCGCTCAGTCCTTAAAAAATCAGCAATTCATGAAAAATGTCCATCACAAGTACCAAGGGCATGCAGCTGCATTTTCATGAGTCTTAGTCTGCAGAGGAGAGTCTTTCTCTTAGGGCAGACAGACATCCTACAAATGTCACAGATCAACAAAATCACAAAAGTAAAGACTACAGATTACATTGACATAATTTCTAAAATATTAAGATAACAAAACATTTTTGAACAAGGTAACAGCCATGATAGCTGCACTGAGAGAGCTTGATTTGAACTAAACTCTAACACAAGCATGTTTACATACTCATAACGACAATGCTAACATGCTGATGTTAAAGGCGCACTATGTAGTTTTGGGGAAGTCATATTAATATCTTTGTTCACTGATTGTTTTTTTATGCCTAAACAAACTGAATAGGAGTTAGGTACACTAGAAATTATGTGGACACCATCCACCATCTTTGTTTTGTGTTAGCATGCTAACATTTGCTAAGCTGACAGGGATGTCATCAGGCATTTGGACATAAATGTAATTATTTGATTAATTATTTTTGATTGAGGGCTAGCTTTGGTAGTGTGGGAACCCAAAAGTTATTTGGATTTATTGAATAGGAAACATGAACATCTGTACCAAATTTCATGGCCGTCCATCTAATCTATTTATTGTGGACATTTCACATGTTCACATCTATTCATATCCAACAGTGTACAGCCAAAAGACACCCCTGAATCCTAAACTCTTGAGCAATGGAGGTTATACAAGACAAGAATGCACAGATCAGCACAAAAGATATCCAGAGGGATGTGTCTGTATATTTTTACGACTTAAACGTGTTCTCTGTAGCTTCCAATGTTCATTTCGTGTACACATCTCCCGAAAGTCATATATCATGCAGCAACAACAAGCTCAGGTGGGCGAGGGCAGGGAGAACTGTCAAATCAAAATGTGAGAGACAGGAGTCAAACCTCTCCCAGGGAGCCCATATCTTTGGGATTCTGTGCATTTTTGCTTCATGACTGAACCCCCCACCACCCCTCTGCAACACAGTGCGAATGATTTAAAGTATTCAGGACCATATGAAACCCTTACTGCCAAGCCGGAGGGGATCCAGTCACCAGAGCTCGAAGAAAGACTAAGGATTTTCATCACGTGTACACATGACTCAGAATCCTAAATGCATAAAAGTGTTTTACTTCTAAATCATAAAGTGAAGACCATAACAGCAGGCCAGATGTTCACTTCATACAGATCTATATCTATAAACATCACAGACAGTCTCTTGGGCAAAGTTTAAACTCAATGACCGTCCTCCCCTTTCACCTACATAACTTCACCCACAGTCTCTCTGTCTGTGGAAGACAAAATGTCCCCTCCACTCTGACACGAACTTCCTTTTCAACCCATGTAATTACTAAAGAACTCAGAGTGACATTTTCAGACTGTGATGAGTCAAAGACAGGTCCATTACTCAGCATTACTTCCACTAACTGCGGATTCAGCAGAAATTACGCGCAGCTGGAGGTGTAGCCATCACATTGGCATGCTTGATGTCACATGATATGAAGATTCCTGGTGTAAAGTCAGTTCAATAAGTCATACTTAAATAAGCAAAGCAGGACATGAGTCCAAAAGTGACTCAGAAGCATTTTTTAAAACTGAATGTATGTTTTAACACCGAGAAGGCCTGAGTTACGTACAGGAGAATTCGCTTTTACTGTTATAAGAAAGGAATCACTGCGGACTGAGAGGAGACACACCATGCTTCTTTTCAGCTTCATCATTTTATATTGGATTATTACTAGAATATGTTTACATGCTTTAATGCTCTGAATACACATCAGTTTTCTCATACTGTCCAGTGCTACAGCTCTGTATTCCCCCTCTGTCTGAAACGCTCTGTTTTAGCTCCTGTCTCTTTAAGATCCCCCCTCCTGATTACCGAGTCAGCTTTGACTGGTCGGCTTGCACATGCCTGAGCTAGCGGCGCTAACAACAACAGACCAGCTGCTCTAAATCAGTTCTTACGTGCCAAACTGGTTGTTGAAGTAGGATTAAAGGACTTCTGATGCAGCGTTTCAGTGTTTTCTGAGGGATAGAGGAATTTCTGTTGTCAGGACTTTCAAGATCCTTTACATGCACCAGAAGAGGCATTGTTTTCCCCAGTCGCTCTCCCCAGGTAACAGCGGTACAACTGGAATAACTGTGGAAACTCTACACCGGAAGAAAAAAGAACGCTGCTGACGGAGGAGGCAAATAAGGAGAAGAAGGAGTGTTGATAGAAACTGAGGTAAAACAAGAGGAAATGGACGGCCATTCACTCGATGGAGAGCACTCTGGTGTTGTGTCAAAGGCTGTCCCTTCATTGATATGTGTTTCCCCTTACCACTGGGACTTGAGACCGTTCAAAACCGGTTGTCTTCCTTGAAGTGTTTTAATTAACAAAACTTCCCTTCTTATTAGATAGATAGACACAACGTATAACCTGCATATTGTCCATACACACACATTGAAGTAATTTCTTTACTGGTCTGTCAGAGGAACTCGTATGATGTTTTTCCAGGTGGCTTAATTCCTACCTCAGGTTGTGACCATTAAGCAAAACATGGAAGCATTTACACTACACACATACACACAAATAATGTGTATGTACCCAGATGTGTTGTGTCATTTTCAATCATCATCTTTAGGTGTCTGATATCTGTCTGCCTCTTCCTATGATAAGGCATTATACCATTCTTAATTTCAAACCTTCATACAGGTATGGGTCCACTCTGTTTAAAATCTTTTTTTTTTTTTACTTTTATTGAATAGCATATATTAAATTTAGCCAGTTAAAAATCTTTTTCCACAACACATTGCCCACATGCCCACCATTTTTTCAGCATAAATGCAGCTCCAAGTCTAGTTTAGCTCTTCACGACACAAAGTTGTTTTAAACTTTAGAGGCAGCATGTTTCTCAACTTTTTGTCATAGTCATACTTTGTCACAACATGGCCAAAATGAGAAAATGTTGTGTTTCCTTACACAGCTCAAGATTGTTCACTGACTTCTTTCCCAAAATCAGTCGATGATCTGATGATGATCTACAGACCTCAATGTGGTATCAATTGACATACAGGCTTTCATCAGATTGTCACTGCTGTGTTTCTGTGTTTTAAGTTAAGAGCCACGTCTGTCCTCTCTTGCACTCAATTTAACGATTTCTCAACTTTTATTTTTCCAATTGTGGCAATGGAAGATAATGGCCCAACAGTGTGGGTATAGTGTTTCCAGGAAATTATTCTTATTGTTGTCAGTGGGGACCCGAGGGCTAAAAAAAAACAAGTTGACCATTGTGATAGAACTTAATACAAGAACTGAAAACAGCTGAAACTGTTACGTCTGTTGTACTGATTTGAACACCCAACAGTGATATAGGTCGTAGTGTACTGACCTTGTTGTACGCATCTCTATCACAATTCTTCACAAAAATGGTTCCAAAAGGCAAAATGATGACATAAACTGGGGAAACTGAGGCTTTCATTTTTCTAAAATACCCAACTACTGTATCTCACGAATCCAAAGAAGTACAAATGTTCGATATTTCATTTTATGTATCCTGATTATTCCTTTATTGCAAAAGATTTGGACATAAAATTTCTGTAATCAACTTTTTATAATGTGGGACAGATTTTTTTGTCAGGAGCTTGTTACCCATTTTTAGTGTCATTACAAAGCCGAGCCTCTTGATTCCACTGGGCACGCTCTTTTACCTGGTGTGTACAACTTGATTTTGTTTAGTCGTCCAAGTGGTCTAAGACCCCACTGGGAGTGTTTCAATGGAGGACTATCATGCCAGCCACATATAGTCGACTTGCTCTGATGGTGTTTATTTCGTAATTTCGGACTATTTGAATTGTTGTGCTTCTACTGTGGTTGAGTATGAGCTATGTAGAGAAATCGTTTCATTATTTGGCTGTTTTATGTGTTTATTGTTAATATTTCCCTCTTTGCTGTGCTGTACATACCCAAGTTGGGGTATTATCTTATTTTGAAAACTGACCAGATACACAATGCTGTTCTGCTGTCCCTGACGGGTTAATGGCATTAAAAAAAAAAAAAAAACACAACACATAAGCACAAACAAGTCATAACAAAATAACACAACCGCTACTCCAGACAATGACAGTTGTCCCTGGCAGGTTGATGGCATATGAATACATAACACGTGCGAACACATACAAACTTCCTGCCTGGCTCGATTACAAGTTACAACACCAGAAGTCAGCAAAAACAAGATTTCTAGGTGCTGTAGTGTCATGTTTGAGGCCTTTCCCTCGTTTTCTTTTAGATAGTCATGATGGCTTTTAAATGCTTGGTGGTTGTGCTTTTATCTTTATCTTCTCAGCTTCTGTCGGCAGTCAGCCCTTACGCGAATAAGTCATTAATTGAATGAATCCCAAACAAATCACTGTGGCTGCTGAAGGAAACATAAAAAGACATGTCTTCCAGAACTTCGACTTTTTACTGACAAAAACCTGCTAGACAGCAGCGGAAAGTATCAAAATATGTGTTGTCTAATGGGCACCTACACACCTAATGAAGTGTTGCAAAAGATGGTGGTAAATTCAACCTTGTCATATAGAAAAGATAACACATAAAGCTTTAACAAACTGGGGACAGGTTAAAGCAATATTTTGTCCTTCTGAATCAGTTTTACCACTTTTCTCTTTTTTCTCAAACCTCTCCCACTCTGTCTCTCTATGTGCAGCTGTCTGAATGAAAAGGCTGTTCCACCCAGATAACAAGAGAACAAGTGTGTGTATCAGTAGGTATTTCAGAGAGAGAAAACAGAAAACACAATGAAAGAGACACAGGCGGAGAGACTGAGGGAGGGGTAGACGGGTGAGAGTGGGAGAACGGGAGAATCCTTAAATCTCATGAGGAAGTCATTATTTCCATCCCCCTGAAAATACACACAAACAAACGCATACACACAACACACTCAACACATACAGTCTATACACACAACTGCGCACAACCACACATGGCAAGGCTGACAAATAAATAAATAAACAGAGGGAAGCAGGAGAACAATAAACCCTTTTAGAAGCCCCCGATGTCTGGGATCTATTCAAACTTCCCTCAACGTATGCACAAACGTACACAGGCTCAAACACACACACACACACACCCACACACACACACACACACACAAACACACACACACACACACACACACACATACCCTCACACACACCGTCTCTGCATGGGGCAAAAATCAGGAAAGTTTATGTTCTATGCTTCCTCCCCCCTCTCCCTTTCTCTGTTTCTCTCCGAGTCGCAGGAGCTGAAGTTATATCTGATTACGACACACAGGCTACCTCCAACGACGCATTACTCACCGCCTCGCTCACAAGCTGGAGCACTGCTTTTACATTTCTTTACTTGAGAGGGCCAAGCGTTTTCACAAGGGCGGAAATTTGGAGAAATTTTCGAACATTTCCTCACTTCCTCAAGCCACATTCCTCATGAGTTTAAAGGTATAATTTTGTGTAATAACTGGGTTCAGGTTGAGGTTAAGATCAGAGACTGGATCAAAGACAATTTAGCACATCTTGATGCGTGAAATATGTAAAAATGTGACACTTTTATTCAATTTCAACCCATGCTTTAATCAACTCATATCAACTCAACTGATCTGGAAGACAGAGGTGAGTGACCGGACTGGATCTGACTTCTCCGCTCTACCAACAAAAAAAGTTGTATATCGCAGGGAGAACGGACATGAAGACAGAAATATCTTGATGTACAACAAATTAAAAAGGCCTAAATACTTAAGAATCTGTCATCAGTGGAAATCAGACAGTGTGTAATCTATATTGCCTTTTGTTGTGGTTCTTTTTGTTGTTTTCACTTCATTTTGATCGCGTTAACTTTAAGCATAACCTAAAAAAACAGGTTTTGGTGGCTAAACAGGTGGCTTGTTTACAACCAGTCAGATCATCTTGTGTTTCTTGTCCTATTTCTTGTACTTTGCTGTAGTGATGTCACCGTGTTCCCACATTAGGGCTGTGCAATATGACCCAAATCTCATATTTTGATACATCCAGATAATCCTAATATAGCACTTTCAGAGTTTTTCTCCTGTTTGGAATGACTATTCTGTGTCATATTCTCTCCTCCATGTTACCTTGAGTTGTGGTCATGTCATTATACAATATATATCATCATATCATAGTTACTGTGGTGAGTTATCAGAACTGACAGGAACGATCTTCTATTGATATTCAAAGTATGGAGTGCTGAAAATTAGAGTCCAAAGGTTTATGGATAAATAAGTTCTGTTATTTAAATGTGTGTGTGTGTGTGAGGGTGTGTGTGTGCGTGTGTGTGTGTTTAGGGACCAAACAGTCCTTCACTCTTGTTGGAGTACACTGCTGGGCTTCCTGCCAAAGGATTGCTCAGCATTTAACGAGAAAGAATGAGAGAGACGGAGGGAGAGAGAGGGGGAGAGAGAGAGAGGGAGGGAGAGAAGGAGAGAGAGGTGGGGAGTCATTAGGGAGGAGGGACAAATACTGTATGGGAGAGTGAGGGGTAGAAAAACAGAGTGGTGGACCTGCAGCGCTGTAGAAAGTGAGACAGACGGACAGAGAGAGGCAGCAGAGACAAACACACACAACCCCAACCTGACTTTCTCTAACAACACACACACAAACACACACACGCACACAGACAAGCAGGTAGGCAGAGGAGCAGACCTGACACTTACCAGACACACTCATTCATCCTCGTACACTCTCTCACACAATCAGCAGCAGCAGCATGTTTCGGTGGAGGCTCCCCCAGGCAGTGTGCGTGCTGTCGGCGTGCGTGTGTCTCATTCTCGCGTACGGGGAGGATGACTTCGAGGTCAACTACGCTGACCCCTACTACAATGAAATCACAGAGGGAGACACGCCAGAACGTAAGTGTTGAACTGTGCATATGTGTGTGTGCGTGTGTGTGTGTGCTGATGAAGCTACTCAGACCTAATCTAATCTTGGAGTGTGAAATTTGATTTCAAGTAGGATTCATGTGTGCGGTTGTTTGAGAGGTGAGCTCAGGACATTATAGCATCATCCTGGTACTGTATATTCAGTCTCTGTCATCACTGACTTGAGTGGAAATCAGCATTCAGCATGCTCCTTTAACTGATCATGTTGCACAAGGCATCATTCACAAGCATACAAGTGTACTGTGTGAGCAGCTTTGATGCAAATATAATGTTGCCCTAATGTCTTATTTTGAATGCATTCCTATGCTCCTGTAAAGCCCTCTGGAATGCCTGGTGTCTGAATGGTGCGACATAAAAAAAAACTTGCCTTGCTCTGAAACTGACAAAAAGTGTTGAATAGTAGTCTCTATGATTCCAGAAGCACTACAACAATAACAAAACTATAACATATCATAAAATGCTGCTTGCATGCCGATACATCACGCAAATTAACCTGTGGTAATCTCCCAAAGCTGCCATGTGCTGTTTCTTTTCAAAATAATAGCCCAAAGATGCCATAAAAGCTGTTCGATATCGGATATTGTGAAAAAATGACACATATGACAGCAAACATTTGATAATATCTAATATTGACCCAAGCCAAACATTTTTTCCATCTAGTGATCATGTTTTGTGATGTTGATGACAGTTCTTATTACAGAGACATGGCTGTAAACCTGTTGTTACACCCTCATTTTACTTTCTAAGAGGCTCTTACTGTAGTGTTTCATGAAGATAAGAAAATCCTTAATTGACCCAGGGGGGAATATTCAGTTTTTGCAGCAGAAAGTGCAACATAAATAAGTGGTGTATTAAAACTAGAATAAGATCAGAACCAAACACAGAAACTGTACAAGGGCAATCAAAGACAAAACGTACAGAGAAAGAGACAGAGAATGGATAATGAGCAGCACAGTATATACAGGATCTAGACTGTTGGCAGAGACAGTTTGTGTACGAGACGAGCGACATCAAAGAACATGCTCAGCCAGAGAAGCAGAGGGCTTTTGCAGCTGTCGACGGGGTCCAACACATATTACTGCATGAATGACTGATCACCAGTCAGAAACACTTCAGCATATCAGTATGAAACTCTTCCATCAGCTGTTTGTGAGAGAAAAGAAGGTGTTCAGGTAAGATGTGTACATGAAAGACAAAGTGTGAGTCCAGTGGGGCAAGCATGCATTTTACAGTTTGCTGATTTACAGCTTGAGAGAGGTTTAATTGCAGCGCAGGCAGCAAACTCAGCTCTGGGTACGGCCTGGGATGTGATTAAACATGAGAGTGGCTTGAACAAATGACCATGAAGAGTCAAATACAAGCACTGGAATTGTAAGAGGGGAGAAAAGATTGTTTCTGCCTGCCAAAGCATGAAAAGGTGGGAGCGAGACGGACAACGAAGCACGCAAAAATGCAGAATTGGCTCACCGAACGAGGAAAGAATCACGTGAGTTCGGTACAGTTTGAGGGGTCAAACCCTGGAGGAAGACACAGATGATTACTTCTGACCTGCTATAATCTCTGAATGTCTGAGAGGAATTTGAATTAATGGGGATGAGAGAGAGGTCATGACATGGTTCATACCATGTTCAAATGAATGACAGGCTAAAAAATGACATGTAGCAGAGAAGTAAACGCCGACTGTTGGCCAAAGGAGGGTACAGGCTGTACTTCTTCTACCCTTTAAAGTACTTTTCCATCTGTGTGTTCTGTATTGTTCACCATTAAAATGAGTGTACAGGGTCGTCCTTTTGAAAAACTGAAATAAGTGTAATTCATTCATCAAAGAACAGTAGAAATAGTTTTGAAAAAATAATAATAATAATGATAATACAGATAAGAAGTAACCAAATGCAGTAGCTCATTTGACTTTGAAAGACCTCAAATTCTGAGGTTCAAAAGTACCCCAAAGGCTCGAGAATCCAAGGTCTTTTTACCCTCTACTTACTTTCAGATCCATCAAAATACATCACAAAGCCCTGACAGACCTGTGCTTTAACTTTGGTAAGTCAAGGGGAGCAGAGTGCATGAACCCTCTGTCTAATTTAGTTTGAACCATGAGGACAGGCAACCAAAACAAATCCCACAGTCTTGTGATAACGCCCCTCTAGAAGACGTTTGCGGGTATAAACAGTCTTTAAGAGGCTCACGTTAATTTGAACAGTGTGTCTGACACATATTCTCACTCTCCTCCTTTCTCTCTACTGTTGTTATCTCCCCTCAACGCTCTCAGCAGGTCGTCCTTCCTTTTCAGAGTTAAAAGGAAGCAGAGGATCCGTTGGTTTATGGGTCAATTGTCCTGTTTCTTTCTCACGTTCTTATCTCTCCCCTCAACATCCTCACTTCCTCCTTTACCTCCACCTGTACTCCATCCATCTTTCTATCGACACTATATCTTAGACTGCAGCATTTACAGTTCTCTGCTCTTCCAGATGACCAAAACAAATGTTCCGTTTCTTCTGTCTTTCTCCATATGTTCTGGAAGTTCCTCTCAAAGCTGCAGAGACCATAGTATGCTCAACACAGCACATGTAACAGAAGTTTTGGATATTTTCCTGGTTGCTCTCTATGCAGCCACACGTGCCATAGCATCTGGTGAATAACTACAGTGGGGAGGTTAAACAAATTCACGTTCCCGACACTCTCGTTCAAGATGAGTTAAAAATGATGACATACAGCATGATGACAGAGGAGAACTTGAGCTATTTGAATACCGGACCCTTGTGAGGCAGAGACAAATTCACTTTAAAACCCTCAGTGTCTTACAGCTGCAGTTTGAGCCGGAATGTTTCCTCCCTGTGTCAGTGTCATAACTCCATCTAGTCTGAACACACAGATATGATTCATAAATGTTTGGACTGGATATGTTTGGTGCTTCACCAGTATCCCCGATGTCTATTAGGAGTAAACCTCAAGAAGTGATTGGGAAAAAAAATTCTAATTCCAGAACTTGCCTTAGAATCATCACATTTTTAAATATTCTCTGGTATTAAAGTAATCGAGTAATAGCTGTCTTTAGATCCACGGGTGCAGTGCAAAGAGGAACAACCAATAGCTAATTCTGCATATTGTTAATGGTGCCCATTTGCCAAAATGTAAAAAAAATACAAGTAAAAAAGTTTGTTAGGTGCTTATAGAGGGCAGCTTTACTAACTTACTGAATACATTATACTGTGCATGTTGTTTAAACACATTATGGGAATTGCAGTTCCAAAATGTAGTGCATTAAGACACAATCCATTAATTATAACACTTTTCATGTTGCATTGCCAATATCTTTCTCCTCTACATACATGATTTAAAAAACCCTGTGATTCCTCTCTCCAGCCACACCAAGCTCGGCCCCCTGTAGTTCTCCAGACCTGACCAAATGGGACAAGATGTTCTCGATGCTGGAGAACAGTCAGATGAGGGAGAACATGCTGCTTCAGTACGCGGATGACATCATCAAGGTGGAGATGGGGTCACTACGTGGAGAAATGCTCAGGTTGGTTGGACAAGGGGATCAGAGAGAGTGAGCGGTTAAAATGAGTGTATGGTTCGGCTCAAAATGTGAATGAAGCAACTCGGTCACAATAGTAAGAGGTCTCAATAGAGTTTCAGTGTTTTATGTGCTCTCAAAAGGTTTTTATAGTACCCTTTTTAAAGGTAATTTGGAGGTTTAATACAATGGTGATCAAAATTTATAACTTTTAAGTGCAAATACAAGTCGTCCTATCCTCGAGCCAACTATGTTCTCAGTGCGAGGGCTGATTATTTTCATCAATAAATAATTAACCAGTCATTTCCTCAATCAACTGATTAATCTTTTGGTTTATCAAATTATGGGTTAGGGTTAGGGTTACTATAATGAAAAAGGCCCATGACATGTTCCCAGACCCCATGTGATGCCTCAGTGTCTTGTTTTCAACACATTCTTACTCCCAACTCGTCAGTTATGGCAATGGTTGGTAAAATCTGGACAGACATCAGGCCGTATTTCAAGGTAAAACAACACATTTGATGACCCACTGGCTAACATTAGACAACAGTTAACTTTAGCATCAAACCATTTTCTAGCTATCATTACCCTTTGACACTGCTGCACACTACAATAGGAAATATGTCAATTAATTATAAAATATCTATGCACATGTTTGACACATTTATTCAAGCCTGGAAATGAAACACACTGGATGTAGTCAAAGGATAATGTTAGCTAGAGTGGCTAACTGCTAACTTGAGCTAATAGGTTATCAAATATGTTGTTTTACCTTGAAAGATGGCACAAATTCCCTCAAGAGTTTTGCTCTCCATTTCAAGTCAAGACTGACTTCTAAATGAGCTTTGGTGGATTGAAGCTCTTCCACTAAAATGGTTCAAATCTTTTACACTGGTTCTTTTGATTAGGTTCGTGGCCCAGTATGGTGGCTCCTGTGGGGTTGCAGTGGAGACAGCAGGAAGAAGGATGGCCTTGCAGCTGGAGGGCCGTCTCAGAGAAACCCTTGAGCGCCTCAAATCTAAAGATCATACTTCTTCTGCTGCTGCTGCTGGGAATTCTGTCGGGAATTCAAACCACCTAGAGGCAATGCTACAGCAGCTCCTCTCAATAGCAAGAACACAAGCTTCCCGACTCGCCAAACTGGAGACCGGGTGCTTCAGCAGCCCAGGAGCTGGGACGAGTCCAAAGACAGGACCAGACAGCAGAAGGCCTGTGAACCAGGAGCAAGAGGTCACATCACGAGAACTGGCTCTAGACGGGGTGCTGGCTGCCCTGCAACAGACAAGGGTCGGCCTGGAGGAGGTGCTGAGGTCATCGAGGCAAAGATACCTACCCGCAGGTGAGAAATCCATCTCACCACCAGCAATCTACGTGTCTGTCTTTACCTGCTGATTTCTGTTTCAGTGCCACCCCAAACAACCTTCCACCTTCAAATTTTCTTCTGAGTCGTTGACACATTCAGCTCACGCTTTAAGCAAAGTAATGAGACTCCCGTCTCTGTTGGGCCTTGCTTCTCAACTACCAACAACTAATCAATATGCCTTGTCCTACATGCCTTTTCCACTTCCTCTGTCTGTCTCCAGGCAAGTTGTCCTCAAGTAGAAACCGATCCTTTTCCACTATCATCTCGACATTCGTCTCAGTCGATGTAGTTCAGCCAAACATGTGAAAAGAGGAACTAGTGGTCAGGTACAGGTTCAGTCGTATAATACTCCCTTATTGCCTGTTATTTCTGTTTGTTTATCGTTTATTAAAAACACATTTTGGTGAATCATCCAACAAGAAAAACAAAACCCTGGGCCAAACTCTCAGTTCAGTTAGAGTGGGACTTCATCCATCAGTCTAAACCTTTGCCTTCAGCTATGTCCATTTAAAGATATTTAACACATTTTAGATGGTTAAAGATAATAGCAGAAGCCAATAAATGCACAAAAAGATAAAAAAGATAATCCTGGCTGGATGGGCCGCAAAAATAAATTCTTCTCAGATTCAGGCCACCAGAGCATGTGGTTTCACTTAGCAGAGCTACTACTCTGGTTTTCTCTCTATCCTTAATTTAAACACTGACTAACAACAATGTAACTTTAGAGATTTAGTTATTAAGTGTGAGTAAGTAAATTTGGATCAATTGTAGTCCCACAAAGACAGCACTCATGTAAGTGAGACAACTTCATTTCCTAGAATTAATCAAATAAAACCTGCAAAACAAACCCGATACATTATATTACTCACCTAATGCACACACACACACACACACACACACACACACACACACACACACACACACACCTTTAATGTAAAGCTGCCCTACATACAGCGTCAAGGGAGGTGTAATCATCGGCCAGTTGCCACAACAACCGCACCAAAGCACCCTGGGAAAGCCGAGCCAGATGGAAAGCATCATGAACACAGACACTCAGCATGGTCAAAATGTCTTTTTTCAACATTATTTTTTGAGTGGCAGAAACCTGAGACAAATGTAACATCAATATTTGGGAGCTCTGGTTTTAGCAGGGTTGGAGTGTGTCTGCTAACTGGAGCAACCGGAGGGGTGGGGGGCAGACTGAGAAGAAAAAAGACTAATGGAAATTAAATGTAATGATGTGAAAACTTAAGAGAGAGAAAAGAAGAACAGAAGATAAAGAACCACAGTCCACAATACCTCCGACAGAGCTCAGAAGCACAAAATGCATTTACACAGTATTATGTAATAGGGAATAAATTGCCCAGAAAGCTCTCGCTCAACGGGACACACACATAGTTTCTGTCTGTAGGTAACAAAATTAGGTTTTACAAAGGAGGGTGAGATCAGTAGAGAGTGCTTGAGAGTTTGTTTGAGTCATTAAAAAGAGAGAAGAAGAAGGAGAAGAATGAAATGAAGCAGAAGAAACCAAATGAACCCGATGACCCACAGAGGGAGGTGTGTACAAGTGTTGGTGGGGGAGAAAAAAAAAAACTCCCATGATTCATGATCTCATCACCTGACCGTGAGCTGAACTCTGTTTTTTCCATTTCCAATACTGCCACCCGAATTTACATTTTCGAACCAGCACGCATTTACTGTCTTTTCTGGATAGAGATATTAACCCACATTATGCAGCAACGCAGTCTAGAAAATGTATGAATACACATCAATGGCATAGGTCAAATTGATCCATACAATGCAGAGTCTACATAGATTTAGCAAGGTGTGGCTGTAGACTGGTAGTCCTCATTCTTAAAATGTATGTCATGTGGAGTCCCCCAAGGTTCTATTTTGGGCCCAGGTTTCTTTGGTTACATCTTTATTTCATCTGGCTCACCCTGGTACTGTCTGTACCCTGCCTTTTGGTTACTTCAAAAGTTAAGCATCTTACTGTTTGTGAGAAAACAAACTTGTGGATGCCACTTAACACACATAAACCACCCAAACAACATTGCAGACCAAGTGCACTCCCCAATTGCAGTGTGGCCCCAGCAGGACAACGCGCCCTGCCACACTGCAAAGACTTTTCAGGAACGGCCTGACGAGCGTGAAAAGAAGCTCAAAGCATCAACCTGGCTTCCAAATTCCCCACATCCCCTTACAATCAATCATCTGTGGAACTTAGGCTTGGACCTGGTACCAGTGCATTGGCGGTGCATGCTTTAAGGTCTGTGGATTGCTTGATCAGGCTTCCATTGATCGGACATGTTTTGGCATGTCCCATGGATGCTCAATCAGATCGGGATCTTAGGAATCTGAAAGGCTAGGTCAACACCCTCAGCTTCTTGTCACGTTCTTCAGGCCATTCCTGAGAAATTTTTGCAGTGTGGCAGGGTCCATTGTCCTGCTGGGGGGAACACTGCCATTGGAGAGTGCCTTAGACATATGGAGTACATAATCGGCAGCAGTGTTTGGGTGAGTCGTGCGTCTCAAGTGTCATCCACATGAGTTCCAGGACCCAGGGTTTCCCTGCCGAGCATAGCATTATAACGAGATGTAAATGTTACTCACTCTAGTTTTAATATTCTGGCTGATTGGTGTATATCAAGGACAGATCTTGTCGTCAGTCTGTGTCATGGACATCCTATATTGCTCACAACTATGAAAATGTGAAATGACAACTCTTACTCAATATAAATGAACTCTATCCTGTTCTTCTTGTTTAGGTTGTGAGATGGCTCTCCTCTTCCCCATGCGTTCCCGTCGTATCTACACCTCTGTCATACCGGACGTCCCTCTCTCCCTCTCCTCCTTCACTGTCTGCATGTGGGTGAAGCCGACCATCGTCTCCAACAAAACCGTGCTGGTCTCCTACGGAAATCGCCGCAACCCATACGAGATCCAGCTGCTGCTCGGTCAAACCTCTGCGCTCCTCACCATTGGAGGAGAGGCTCACCTCGTGGAGGCACGGGGTGTGGTGAACCCAGGAGTCACATCGGAGTGGATCCACTTGTGTGGGGCTTGGTCATCTGAGAGGGGCCTGGCGTCCCTGTGGGCAGGTGGGAAAAAGGTGGCCGTCACACCTGGAGTGGCTGAGGGACACGTTCTACCCGACGGAGGCTCACTCCAGCTGGGGCAGGAGAGGAACGGCTGCTGCCCTTTGTCTCCTGGCGAGAGTGGGGTGCCAGGGTTTGAGGGAGGGTTCGATACCAAGCTGGCGTTCGCGGGGAAGATGTCAGGGGTGAATATGTGGGACAGGGTGCTTTCAGAGGAGGAGATTTCCCAGCTGGCTTTGCGGGAGGGCCAGGGCTGCAGGCAGAGGGGAAATATAGTAGCGTGGGGAGTGACGGAGATGGTGCCACATGGAGGCGCTCAGTTCATCAACTACTAGATTCATACTCTTCATCAGCACCAATGAATATCAGCAACATCGTAATAAGCTTTCACGCTAAAACTGAAGAGAGAGCTGATTTGATCATCATCTTTGTCCCTAGAGTTTAAATGTTTTCATTATGATGTTATTATCAAGACTTCATCATCTCCATCTCTATGAGCACTAATGCTGCAATGAACTTTATGGAACAGGTTCAACTGAGAGAAAGTAGAAACTGTGAGAGTCCGAAGTTTATTTTTGTAACATAACCTTTTGATCTGTGGCCTTAAACACACATACACACACACAGAGATGTACATTTGGCTTTGAAAAACTAATTTTCTAGCAGGAAAAACATTTACCAAAGACTTAATTAGACTTCCAGAAAGACAAAGCATCCATTGTATAAGTGTGAACTGGTTCTGAGCCAGTAAACAGCGTAATCACTAGACAGCCATGCAGGAAGGGGGAAACAAGATGACACACACAATAAAAGAGATTGTCTTACAGCTGTAGAGTGATGTATGTTTTACAGTAAGAATGCATTTCACTTATTCTAATTAAGTTCTAAGCAATGACAAGTCTCGGGGTCTTGTAGGTACAGTTATTAGAATTTGATGATCCCCATTTACAACTGAGAGCAGAGGTACTTTACTAATGTGTTAACATGTGATGTATGAAATACCTGAGTGACTGAAAACTGCTGTACTTCCTTCCATGGCCAACTTGCAACCAGTGAAATGGCTTCAAACTTCATGATGTTTTGTGACTTATAAGTTCATTACCATAACTTTCTTGAAATTGTGAAAGCTTTTGATGCATTTTTAAGATATTACATTGCAAAATTGTGTGTTTACATTAATATGAGTGTTATTAATTCCTGTTCTGCTTTGTTGTTTTCTTTCTGTCAGTAGGACTCATTTAATTTTAGGGGTAATAAATCTGTGTCGTCTTTTTTTATTGATACTGCATAAAGTAGTAAGAGTTAAACTGTTATATTTGTGATGTGAGATTGACATTGTTTTTATGAATTTGATAAAAGAAACTGAGGACAATGTTTACACGACCTAATCTTTAATGAAATAAGTTGTCTTGTATTATACTGTAAATGGCTTTTGTTGATCTTGTGAAAAGGTGAAACTGAATGTATTTTGTACATAAATATATTTTGCATAACATGAATGGATGAATGGAGAGTGACGTATGAATAAACATTACACGTTATGGTATGTTCCTGTGCTGGGTAAGCAGTGTTTTACTTCTTGACTTGCATCCATCCGCACCCTCTTGGATAGCAGATAAAATATGAAAAATGCACTATATGGTGCCCTTCCTGAGAAAACTATATAATAAAACAAAATTGAAAATATAATATTGTATCTAAGCTACTAGAATATGAATAAAATGCACATTTGGCACTGAAAACACATCTGCAACTGTTTCTAAAATATATAAGGGCTACCATTTAAATGCTACTCGTAAATCTCACAGTAGTAACAAGCTGAGTTAAACTGGAGTCTAGTTTATATCAAGTTTATTTGTATTGCCTGTATCCTCCAGACATAACGGTGATTTAAAGTGCTTTAAATAAGCAATAAGAACCTGATATAGCCCGGATTTAAAGCCTCTGTCACACAGATACTTTCATAAAACATCTACTGTATATAATATTTTGATTAAAACTAGAGTGGCACTTAGTAGAGTGCATATCTCTACCAAGGCCCAACACTCCCCACTCATAACTATTCATTCACAAATACCATCCACCTAAATACATCTGATCTTTTCCATTATGATCCATGCATTGTTCCATCAGAAATGAACAAAACTGTTGAAAACTATCCTATCTCACAATGTCAAAGAGGGAGAAAACTCCCTGGATCTGGCCCTTTATCCGGATAAGCACCAAAAGTTAAAGGGGTCTATTCTGGGCCAAGGCTCATCCTCAATCCCAGTTTCATGGAAATCCGTTCAGTGGTTTTTGTGTAATCCTGCTGGCAAAACAACCAACCAATCCACAAACCCGAGTGTAAACAGAACCTCCTTGTCAGAGGTAAAAATCCAATAACACATCTGCAACTGTAGACAAACACGTTTTTTTTTGCTGCTCACATATGCTTACAGTTTACTGTGGCACATCCTGCTATGGGCCCATTAGTGAAATATAACAGGTTTCTCCTGCAGCTACGACCTCTGCACAGTCTCCAACTGTTTTTGCAACTGTAACCTGTTACGAAATGGAAATGTCACCTTTAACATTCAGGACTCCCATCGAGCCCGCTGCCGTCTCTTCACCTTACAAGCCAGAGTACAGTAACTACACACATTTTGCGCCGGGGGAGCCAAAAAAGACATAAAACTTTTGACAGATTGCTCACTCCAAGCTGCAGTGTTAACCTAAGATCAGGTTTTACTTAAAGACGGAAGGAACTCTTGGGGCCAAAGCAATGCCACATGTTGCTGTGCGCAGGTAGTAGTTACTGTAGCAGGCTATAAAACCTCCTTTCTGTATCCTGCTGTTCACTTCCTGTCCCTACTAAACACACATGCACATCCACATAAAGTTGGCTGTACACCGAGCTGGCAGATAAGATAAAAATGCAACAAAGTGGAATAATAAAGACAATTTATGTGCCAACGCCAACAGACAACACAGAGAAATGCACACATGCAAACATGTTTAACCAAACCATCATACCCCCCATCATCAATATCACCCAAACCCCATTACATCAGCTCACTTCCTGAACATAGCTCTGCAGAAGAGAGAGGTCATCTGTTATTGCTTCTACGAGCTACGAGCTACGAGCTACGTGCGTGTTTGAACGCACGGTTTGGCCTGACATGCTTACGCCTGTCTTTAGTCTTGTGTTTACATTGTGTTGTGTTTATGTTGAGGTTTTTCGGAGGGGAGGAGAGAAGTGGAGGCTTGTTAAAACCCCAACCTGAGGTTGAAATGTTCAGAGCGCACAGTAGATGAGCCTCAGCAAGGGGGAAGTTTTGAAACTGCCTCAGCTGCATTAAAAACTGCCCAAGGAAACCTGAATCTGAACTTGCTATAATAAAGCCCTGCAGCAGGACTTTCATCCTCTCTCTGGTCTCAGTGTATGTGTGTGTACGTGTGTGTGTGTGTTATATTCCAGCTTTAATAAGGCTCACCATCAGTTCATCGCCCCCTGTCAAGCTGGATCACAGCCACTGGAAGCTTTACTGTGTATTTGCATACAACTCTTTATCCCTCCCATCTTTTCCTCATCTTTCTTCCTTTTTTACTCTGTTTATTTGTGCCTCATCCAGCAAACAAAGCCAGGTTTCACTTTGTATTAATGTCCCACAGAGTGATATCACGTGATGACTGTGGGGGTGTCATTAAAACTTTTGGAAAGAGTGTCAAAGTGTTGAAACAAACATTATGACTTTATCTCCCCTGAGCAGCTAACAAAAACAAATTTGATATTCGTTTGCTTCTTCAGTCCATCAAACGAAATGAGTTTGACTTTGATGAAGTGCAGAGCGAATTAAGATGCATCACAGAGGGCCAGCGGTGCAAATATGCAAAGCTAACGTTGATATTTTGTACTTCAACAGTCCAAACTCTCAAAGAAAAATATAAAAAAATGGCACTTGTTTTAACAACAAATCAAAAACTAGCTACCCCAATCAGAAAATAACAACTGATTTCTGTTTTCCCATCAGTAGGTTCCACTAGCTATCTCTATTTTCACCCACTTTTATGGACCACAGGTGCAAAGCCTCTTCCGAAAATTTAACGCCCCAATCCCAAACCCTGGCTGGCTAAACTACAGTTGTAAAATGAAGCAGACAGCAGAGAGCTAAGCTGTTTCATGTGCCGAGCTGCTGGCAGAAAATGTGCTCGGTAGGAGCATCACCATGGTGGGCACCTCACTCTGGTGCTGCGCGAGGTGATTAGCATCACATGCTGTTCTGTAGGGCTGTGTGTGTATGTGTGTGTGTGAGGTGTTAGTTGCCAAAAGTGTCACAGAGAAAAACACACCTGCAGCATGCAAATAAACACAGAGCCTTGCAAAATCATGTTCACACAATGTGTGAACTGACTTATAAAGAAAGTAAACTGTTCTCTATTAACTGAACCCCTGCACAGCAACCACTCAAATTAAATGGCTGTGTGTGTGTGTGTGTGTGTGTGTGTGTGTGTGTGTGTGTGTGTGTGTGAAAGCCTGAGGGGTAAACAGATCTCCATCAGGCACTGCTAACTGCAGCACCTCAGACAGCCACATAACACTAATGAGCTTGAAAAGTATTGGAAAAAAGGGTTAAAAGGGCAGAAAAAAGTTTTGAGTGAACACCTTTCTTTAAGCACTGACCAGAGGTCAGCTCAGTCCCCCTCTCTGACCTGACCTGTTTAGGAAGTTGTTGAAAACGAATGCTGGAGGGTGATTTTCAGAGCATATTCTGCTTTTAGAGGATATATGCACTTCGTCACACACTTTATATCAAACTTCATATTATTTGGTCCCATTTGTTTTTCTTCAAGTGTGGAACTTTACTCCTTGTGGGGCTGAATCACTGACATAAAGATAGACAACGCATCACCATCTCCTCACACTGTACAAAAATAAAGACAAGACAAGATAACCTGGATAGAAGCACTGCCATATTGTGCTGGAGAGGTCATTCGAAGCTGGAGTATGCACAGTACTGATCAGGCGGTGGAGCTGCGGCATCAAGATTCTGCCCATTCAGAAAAGTTCGATGCTAAGGGCGTTTTCAGTCTCACTCAAATATTCCACTTACACAGCAACCCAATCTCCAGAGCAAATGATACGTTTCTCCACGGATATGTTGATACTTTGCATTTTTTTTATTCTGCAACTTGAAGATTCTTTTGATTTCAATTTTATCAAATGACAACTGTGCGATTGTTAGAAAAACATTATGTTTTGGCCTTAAATTCCTGGTTGTGTTGCCACAAACATGGCTGGACGTGCCCCGAGGTCTCCTTAAAAATATCCATTGGTTTCATGCGCACAAATGTAGAGTCGCTGGCCCTGTCGCCTGTAACTCCTTTAATATCCAATCCATCTAATGAGATGAAAGTCAGATAATAAACATGTGACATAAACACTGAAGTTTTTTCCTGGCTCCTGGGTTATACACTGGTTCGGTGTGGAAACTTGGAGCATGTCCAGGTTTATGACCGATACTGCAGCCAGCCACCAGGGGGCTTTGGATAACTTTAGAGGCGCTGTCATGTCATCCATCTTTATATACATAAAATATATGGGCTGAATACATGATGGTCTGTTAGCTGAGTGAATTCTAAAAAAAAATGATGTTCATGAGATAAGAAAAGTTGCATCAGAGTAGAAAAACATGTCATAGAAATCAATGAAACTGTTTTGAATGCGTTGCTCAAAAAGTGGAGAGGTTCAAAACGAGTTTATGTAGCACGAGCGCACACACACACACACAGACAAAAACAAGATCAACTGCACAAGATGAGACAGTTATTATCCTTTTCTTTCCACAATAACTTCTTCTTACGTACACATTTCCATGCTGCATCAGAGGTCCATCAGGGAAATGATGATTCTCAACAGCTGTTATTTACCATCATTACTATCCTCAATGGGCTAGCAAACATTATGGCATCATTCACTATGCCCTGTGATGGGATAAGACAAAAACTACAACTGCTGATTACAACAGTAATTCATTTTTCCACTCCAGTGAACCAGCTGGTCCCAGATCTGCTGGCGGCCCTCACATGAGGAGCATCCAAGCGCTCTTTCTACAAGCCAAACCTGCACGTCAACCATTAACAGCTAAATAAATAACATCTTAATAGGGAATCTGTTCCATGTTTATTCTCGAGCAGAGCTTTCCTGCAAAGATCTCTTTCTCTTTAGTCTCCACAAAAGACACACACCCACACTCACACAGACACCCACACACACATTTCCTAAGTGTGTGAGAAGATCTGTATCTATGTAGGGCAGCACAAATGAAAAAGAGGAGAGGAACTACACAGCATCAGATTTGAAAGGGTAAGGGTCTCAAATCCGCTGACATGTTAATATGTGAACACAGACATATTCCTCCTCGTTGTGTATGAACATGTGTAAGCGCGTCCTACCTCCCAGCACACTGAGCGTTATGGCCTCCGTGTGTTCGGCCAGCAGATCAGCCTTGGCGATAGCAGCCAGGGAGAGATAACTGGACATGTTCCTGCTCAGCTCCCTGTTCCCTCTCTGCAGGAACCGCACCGCTACCGGGACGGCCAGAATCATGACCGACGGACAGCTGTAGTTCTGAGGAGATGAGAAGAGAGAGGAGGTTTAGACAGCCACACATTGTTATATCAACAGTAACTATTGCTCTGCCTTTTAACAGTGATGAAGGGGTTACAACATACTCAATTCATACAAGAGCATAGATACACAGTGACCAACATTTTGTATTATCTACAATGGGTCAGAACAGAGATGTCTGATCTTTGCATGTTTAAATTCCACACAATGTGGCCTAAAAATATCCTCACTACTGTGAGCCCTGCATCAAATACATTTTTCTTATCTCAGGCAGCAGCTCTGAATGGCAAGTGTCTGAGAAGTTTGTCCCTGTGAACATTTAGAGAATTTAGAAGGAGGAAGGGGATTTCAAATGCACTAGCTCCCTCAACAGGACAGACTGAGTGTGCTTGAACAGTGTTTGTGTGAGACAAAGACAGGGAAGGCTGGAGGAAAAAGACAGCCAATGGAGACTGATACTACTGATCTGTGTTTAGATTCACAGTTTCAGACCCTCTGCAGCGATTACATAATTTATATTTACTCTTAAAGCAAAACTCCACTGCTGGATGTGTTCTCTGATGTATCATTGATCTGTACTCCTTGGACGATATCATTTATTTGAGTTCCCACTTTTCAAAACTCAAGCTTCCTCCATCTACATCTACTCCAGAATACCCAGAATGCCTTTCAACCGGATGATTTACTGTTGATTTTTTTTCCAGTTGAAAGATTCTACATTAAGGAACATAATCATGTTATCAACCTATCATACATATCTGATCTTATCGACTTATGTACATGACCTTGATTCATTCATTGACCTCAATATTGCCCATTTTGTTAAAATGTTATTTTTGTTGCCAGACCCCGAGGGTACATCTTATTTTAGTATTTCAGTTGTGTGGTTGTATTTTATTCATGTTTAATCAATTTAGCATATTTACAAGGTAGCATTGTGTCTGCATCCTTCAATGCATGGTGTCAACTACACTGGACAGATATTTGGAAGCCACTCCAGATACTTAAATTAGAGTACGATGTCTCAACCACCAAGTGGTGGACCCTATAAGCCCGGTCCACAACCCAGTTGATTGTTATCTTTATATCTGTTTGTCATTTCGAGTATTTTCGAGATCACAAATTCAAAATGTTGAGTGAAGATTTGTTGAAAATAGATTTTTCTTTATTGTATATGTTTTATTAGAATGATGATATAATTTAGACTTGAAAAGTTTAAATAAGCAGCAAATTTAAACATTCTTCAGATATTATCTAAAAATAGATAAATTGTATAAAATAGGTCCAATAGGCAGAATATACCCTTTGGCGTGGATAACAGTATTTCTAACATCTCATTTGTTTGATAAATATTGTTTTACCTGTCTGGCTCTCTTTTCATATCACTGATTCATGGTGTGAACTGCAGTGGACATTTACATAAGTTTTCCATATCAACATATGCTGACAAAAGAAGTTACTGGCATGATTTTGAACTCTGTCAAGAGTACAAACAAATGTTAAAAAAAAATGTGTGCATGACAGGGTTCACATTTGTTTCACATTCCAATTCCAGTGACTAAATTTTAAATAAGAATTGAAAGTTCATTGCTCTTTGAAACGGTATAATTGGATTATTATGAATTTTAAATTGCCATTATATTGGTGCCATTAAATTATCTCAAAATGAAAATAATATTGTTTATGGCATTTATTTCTGTGATAACATATTGGCGGACAAAGTAAGTTACGGTGAAGAAAAAGAGCCTTTCACTCTCACTATCTGTCAGTCAAGCCTCTATTCTGCCACATGATGGCAGTGTCCACAAAAACTTTATTCTTCCACCAATATAGACAATCCTTCAAACCACATATCTACATCACAATATACTCATTTGGCAGGCAATCATTTTATCTACACATAAAACACATTTTTACCTTATTTGTGGATGTACAGATTTTATCTCTATCCTGTCCCTTTTTTCCATCTTACTATTGAGAGTCAAACATCAAGCAGCCCATATGTTATGAAAAAAACACTGAAGATGCCGTCAGAGGCTAGAAATATGTGTGTACGCAAATAAAAACCCCCTGTTCCCTCAGTCTGCTGCTCACTTCTCCCCTCCTCTCTGTGGGAGTTTCAGGGGAAGGGGAAGAAAAAGTGTTTGTGCATCTGTAGATTCAAATTGACAGGAAGACAGAGAGAGAGATCAGAGAGGAGATACAGATAGTTTGAGGGTAAGGGAAGGTAAGAGGGAACAAGTGAAGCAGGAGAAGTCGGTGGAATAATCAAAGAGGGAGACAGATTGAGAGAGGCAGAGAAAGGAGCAGCGGCGGGGTGAAGAGAGAGAGGAGTGCTGATAACTGCTGGAGTTAGGACATCAGAGCCCGGAGCTGCTGCTGTCAGGGCTGTCAGGACTTTTAGTCTCACCTCTATGAGTGTGTGTGTGCATGCCTTTCAACAAGAATCAACCTCATTATGATGGTATTAGGCACATTCCCATTCCCAAAGGAGATGAAAAGAGGGAGAAGGTAAGCGAGAGAGAGAGAGAGAGAGAGAGAGAGAGAGATGAAGGGTCCCTCTGCTTTTCAGTCTTCGTGCTGTGTAGGTCCGATGGGAAAAGTTTCATATTTACATTTTAAAAACCCGCAGCACTGATTACATAAAGTAATATTTGCTCTTACAGCAAAAAATCTACTTTGGATGTGCTGCATGATGGATGTTATGATTTACACTTGTGCAGTAACCTTTCTCATCTACTTTTACTTCCCAGAATGCCTTTCAACCTGATGCTTGTTGTATTAGATACATGTAGCTTATGATTTGCCTGTTATCTACAGCAATACTGTGATTTAAAAAATATTACAAAAAACAATGTGGACCCAGAAAAACAAACTGCATTGTCACTGTTGTATGTGTTCAGTGTTGGTTCAGAGCAGTGGTTCCCAACCTGAGGGTCAGGACCCCTCTGAGCGGTCACAAAATAAATGTGACGGTTCCCAAGATGATTCATGCAACAGAACAAAAATGAATAATAATAATGTTTTGAGACTAAGAGGTATCACAGCAGAAAATGACTCACTGGTTCAAAACTTATATAGCGTGTTTTCTCTGCAAGGTACGACTCGGCTTGACTCAGCTCCACATGCTTTTGGCACCAATCACTTTGCTTGATTTTGTTTTCCAGCTGATTGCAGCTAATACTCTCTCAACACAATAGGGACACTTCACTGATCATCTTGACAAAATAGCAGGAAATCTGCCACAGCGTCGTCGTCATTGCTACACGAATACACATGAACAATAAAAGACATTTTTTCCTGTTGAGATCCTTACATCAGCAACCAAACAGAGGTATGTTTACATTTGTCTGCAAAAATACGGCATGGTTTTGCAGGCTGCTACTTGTTGAAATCTGGGTCGAGTTAATAAATAAAACCATTTCTGTCACAATGTGCAGTCAGTGTCCAGGTTGCTATTCAAGTAATTATTCTCTTGGACCAATCAGTGTTTTCACTCCATTTAGGATGACCTCAACTTCCTTGGAACTTCAACTGAGGTACTACGAAAAAACTGACCAGGTACCAGGTAATATCCACATTGTTTTCCCATGGAAAACAATTAAAGAGCGAGCAAAGTCGAGCCAAGTTGTGCTATGAAGTGGAAACAGGGCAAAAGACATTCAACTTGTGATTTTTGTACAAGCAGTATTAGTGGTAGTAGTAGTGGTTTAGTGGTGTCTTGGAAGGTTCTATCAAATCATGATAAGTTTATGAAAAACATTATACAATGTTATGGATTAAACTACCCAAAAGTCTATATAATAGTTCAAATAAGCTCCAACTTGACTGACAGCATCACTTTTTTTTTATTTTTGTTGCTGTTTGTCAACCTGACTGCAGCAACGATCGACGGAGGTGACCTCCATATTCGGTAGTTAATTTACTGTAATGTTGACTGCGGACTGGAGCTGGAGGGGAAATTTATTTTTTCCACAAAGAGAGGACCGGAGTCTCTGGTGGCGCAAATGTTGAAGGACGAGGTCGTGCTTACTTCCACCCTCACTCCATCCTGGAAGTTACAGCGACAGGCCACCAAATGAAACGCGCCGCTATTTTGGGTCCAAACATTGCTGGAGAAATTCAGGAAACCTTAGTACACAACTCAACACAATATATAACATAGGTTGAGTTGTTTTTAAGAATTTTGATGCATAATTACTTATTTTATATCTTAAAAAAGGACAAAGAGGTTGGGAACTCAGAGGGTATTTTGAAGTTTAACGTTTTTGCATCAAGTCCTTTTTACATACAGAGAAATCCCTCCACTGCAAATGTAGCACTGAATTATCAAATCATAGAAGAATGTAAAATACTACATATCACCTCGGCTGTTGTTTCAAAACTTGTGCCACACTTGTTACACCATCTGTGTGCACTTAGTGTTTTAGTATTTACAGGTAGGTGAAAATGTATGTTTGTTCTGTACGTGCAGTTTGTGTTTCGGGTCAAGAAGTAGAAACATGCTTTTCTCTGGAGTGCAACACTACAAAGCAAAGTCTCATGTGTGTGAGTGCATGCGTGCGCGCGTACCTGCAGGATACAGCTGGTGATGTCGGAGGCTATCTTAGCATGCGGCGTGTCCTCTGTGTTTTCACCTTGCGGGGTGAGATTATGCTCCAGACACGACTCCCACAGCCCCACCAGCGCCGTGCTGTGTTGCTCGATGGAGCCCGTCTCCCTAATGGCCGTGGTGATGCGCGTTATGCAAATCTCCACCACAGCCTGGTCATTGTCATTGGTCAAGTAGTCCTGTGAGATGGCAGACAGTAAGCGGATGCAAGATTAAGGGTGCAATGATAAATTAAGGACAAAAAGATGAATAATGGATAAGAACATGAATTATTAAATGAAGGTGATATTTTGGATAAATATCACCTGTCTGTTTGTTCTGCCTACTGACCAGTGAGCAGGAGATGACCTTGATCTGGTCCAGGGCCTGAGACAGACAGTCTTCGATCTCCGCGTCCTCCAGAGAAAACAAGTCCCCCGCTCTGGACAGATCTCTCTGCCCCAGCACCTGGCTGAACAGCTGGTGCATCCTGGTCCTTGTTTAGGAGTCCTTTCAGACCAGCTTGGGACTGGTGCTGTCCAGTTTAAGATCCCTTAATTGAGAATGGATATATTCCTGACATAATGTTTTCCTCTCGGTTTCAGGCATCCATGATGAGCGTATACAGGGTCACACTCATTGGGATCCCAAGATCAGAACGTAACACCTTCTAAAATGACATCAACTTTCAATTTCAGGCACTATTTTATGCATCCTGGGTCCTATGAATGCACTCTAAATGGTAAAATAACTGCAGTTAATGATAGAGAAGATTAATTATATAGAGAGAATCCCAATAGAAACCTAATTGTTTGAACTTTTGTCAAAATCCTCTTCAGTCCAGTCCAGGATCGGGTGGGCGGGACAACAGTGGACGAATTTGGCCAAATGTTTTCCCAGGTCTGCCTGAGGCCTGTTACCATGGAGACAGGGCATATTCTGGAGAAGGCGGTCTTTTCACAGCAGAGTCCTGAAAGAGGGAGAGAGGAAGATTAAATTAACTAAATAAAAAAACTAAATGCTGGGAATTTCATTTTGTCCACAAAAGAATATTCTGGCAGGAAATCGATTTAGCAGCTAAGACTGAGAGAGTCAATTTTGATCCAGTAAGAGAAGCTGCGGAGGTTTAATTAGGGATTTTTGAGGGATTTTGGGTCTCAAAAAACAGACTTGGGCAACTTGGACAACCAAGAAACAGACTTACAGAAGTGGATGCAAGTCAATATTATAGAAGTAGTTCGACATTTTGGGAAATGTGCTAATATACTGCACCTGCTTCCCGAGAGTTATCTACTCGCCCAATTCTCCGCAACTATTGCTGGTGGTGCTTTGCTTTCAAACAGCAGTAACATTCAAAAACTTCATCGGTAGCATCTCAAAAATATCTGTTGAAACACTCCTCTGCTGTCCTCCCACATCCATCCCAACAATCTTTTTTGGTCTCCTTCTGTTTTCCTCTTTCTACAGGTGCAGTGACTGTTAGTTAATATGTGAGGATGTGGACCAAATGACTCCTCGGTAAAGTGTGACACATCTGCTACAACCTCACATAAAACATACAAAAAAAAACAACACACACACGCATGCATGTACCGTGGGAATGTGTGCCTGATGCTTCCAGTTCACAGGGTCGTTTACTTAAACTGTGCAGCCTCAGTTTGCGTGAAGTTACACTGTGCTGTGGTGGGTTCACATTAAACCTAGGAGACCACAATACAATACAATGGTTCATAAAGACAAATAAATCAGGTTCACACAAACTAAACAGTCCTCCACCATGAAGTGTTATGAATGGAGTCAGAGTTGTTGGGATTCAAAGGCACGACGTTAACCATTATCTCTGTTTCCGTGAGGCTCAATTAAACATTAAAACATTAACTCTACGAAGGGGCACCAGAGGGGCGGAGGGAAGCATTCACACCACACACACACACGTAAAACACATTCGTGCATGATTCATGTATGCTTGTTCTGAAAGTGTGTTACGTCTCTGGTCTCACACAGTGACAAGAAACCTAAACACACCCACTCTTCATGTTCCTCTGCTTTTTACAGAAATATCTTAGCAAGTCGGAAACACACACACACACACACACACACACACACTCCTCAAAGCAGCCACCCAGCTCGTCTGCTGCTGCCTCCGTTCAGAGAATGAGCAGCTAAGCGTATGTATCTGTGTCATTGTCTGCTCCCCCGCGCCCGCTACCCTCCACAATCAGACGCCATCTATCTCCTGCTCACACCATTTCTCTCAAAGTCACATTGGAGCGAGCCCAAGCTCGGGCAGAGGACGGCACAAAGCACAGCGCTTGGGAGACCGTTATCTCTCCTGCCAAGCCGCTGATGGCCATGGAAAGCCGCCCATTGCCAGGATACCACATCAGGAATTTGTATTGGTCAAAGCCAGGCCGCTGGGATCACAACAACAAAACAAGCATAAATACAGAGCAGGGGGATTTATCTGTAGTACACAGACAGAGACTCTTTCTCACACACATGCACGCACACACACACACACACACACACACACACACACACACACACACACACCTATTATCCTGGTTGTGTAGAGCAACAATCAGAGCTTCTGTATGTCTGCATGTTGAAGGGACAGTAAGTGTGTGTTTGAGGGATATCAGGTACCAATTCCCTGCAACGTACACGTACAGTTCGGTATATCACTACTGTATGATGGATGTGCATGATAGGGCTGCAGCTAACCAACATTTTCATAACTGATTAATCTGCTGATTATTTTCATTTTTTAACAGTATGACATGTAACATTTCAGCATTAAAATGTCTACAACGACCAGACCTTTGTTATATATCTTGTCAAGTTGTGTACTTAGATCATCCCAGATGTTGCCAACAACGTTCAAACTCGTTCAAAGGGAACAGTACATTTGATTTGGTTCCCTGTTGGTTTTGCAGGAATCGAGTCAAAGAAGGAGGAATGAAGTCTGCTAACATGACTAAAAGTAATAAGGACAAAACTTACAGAAATGAATTTGTCCATTAATGGGTTTTGCCTTACATCAGGTGGATATATATTCATCAGTAATGTGAGTTGGTAAATGAGGGCAACAACTTCCATGTTTAGACACATATTGCACTTTTAATGTTCTCTTCACAGTTTCCCAGTGGCCAATATGACATCTTCACATTGCTTCTTTTGTCCAACTCTGAAAAGACAACGAGAAGAGGCAAATCCTTCCATTTACACGGTCGGTAACAGCGAATGCGTGACACTTCAGAAATGACTGAAACATTTATGTTAGATGGTGATTACTATCTAATTGTTCAATAAATCAATTTTCTTACGATGGACATTGCTACTCTTGCTAGCCATGACGGGAATTATAGTCCTTGAAAATTAATACAATTCTTCTATTATTGTACGCTTTCAAATGACATATTGACATAATACATAATTTGCATTGAAGTGTCTTCCTTGTCAAAGAGCATCTATTAATAATGTTAACAACGGCAGTTAACTGTTGAGTATAAGATGTCACGCAGCCACATGCTACTTATAATACATTTGCAATATTTTTTCAGACAATGTTAAACCTTCTGTGTTAAGTTTTGCTCGAGTACACCTAACAAAAACTAATGCAGTCTGTTACAACAGTCATAAAATAAGTCATCCTTCCCTTATGAAGATTTTTTAGTTTTAGTTTCTGATGAAACAGTTTTAAAGTTTCAGTCAGTAAAGGGGGCAAGAATATATATTCACCAGAAAGAAAGAAGGAAAGAAAGAAACAGGGGATAAAGATGGAGAGGATCAAGAAAAGACACACCAGCAATAGAGTTAGACACACACACACACACACACACTCGGAGTGAAAGGCAGAGAGCTGACAGAGAATCAGAGAGGAAAAAGCCAGAGGTGGATAATGTTTCGCTGTCCTGAATTCCCAGTGTAACCTGCAGACAACTCGCATACTGAGCTTCCATTATTCTACCTGAATGCCTCACAACACGCTCGCACACACACACACACACTTGCACATACAGCGCAATACGTACACACACGCTGTCCCTCTCTCTCTCCTCGCCGGTGGACTGTTGTGTTTATTTACTGTATCCCTTCCTGCTCACCCTATGTCTCGGCGCGCCTGAGTGACTGAGCGCCAGTGTGTGTGTGTGTGTAAAAGCAGTAGAAAAAAAATGGGCCTGAGGAATTTCGGTTCTTAAACAATCAGCTAGTTACTATTAATCACCCAGCTACGGCTCAGCAAGCTCAGGAATGCAGCTTTTAAACACACACACACACACACACACACACACAAAGTAACAGACAGCTGCAGTGCCTTGATCTCACCTGTACTGAACAGCATACCTGAGCTGCACTTTTCATTGTCTTCTTATTGTTGTCCATCAAACTTCTGACAAACAACATCAATTCTTCTCATGAACTCCTATTTGATGTAAAGCTCTCGCAGGCACCCACATGTTGCAGGAGAGCTGCGAGTGGGCCACTGGGTGAGGGGTGACGGGGGGTGCGTTGTGTATGGTGGGGGGGCTGAGAGGGTTAGGGGCTATGTGAGGACAATGTGAGCGAAGGGCCTCTCTCTCTTTCCTCCTGCACCGCCACGACTGTCTTCACTCAGCGCTCGGGCAGAGAAAACACTGGCCCTTTTGTACGACCTATAAGACAGACCACCCCTTCCTCCCTGCCTCGTCTCGCCCTCTCTCCCTCCCTCTCTCTCTGCTCGGTCGGCCCTGTCCTTCTGTGTAATGTGCACCTGCTCGGCCTGCAAGACATCTCACACACATACACACACAATCACACACAAATAGTTGACAAAGTAGCCGGGTGAAAGGGAGAAACAGAAGGGGACAACAGCAGGAGGAAAGAGTCCCACATTCCATGGTTTTCTCTTCATTACTGCTTCATATCTGAATTTACAGAAGCAGAATGTGGAAGAAATCCTACTTTCTTTCTTTCTTTCTTTCTTTCTTTCTTTCTTTCTTTCTTTCTCTCTTTCGATCTTTCTTTCTTTATTTCTTTCTTTCCTTCCTTCTTTCTCTTGTTCTTTTTTTTGATGTCATTATTACAAGGATTTCAAAATGGGGCAGAGGCAGCCTGACACTGTTGGAAAGCTGCTTTTCAAAATACTGTTTGAAGTTCCTCTCATCTCGCACCATTAAGATAAAGATAAATATGCCCAACTGGCTGCCGTTCAGCAAACAGGAACACTTTCAACAGACATCCTCACGACTTTCACTGATTATGTTTGCTCATTATACACTAACAATTGTATATTAAAGGTGCAAAATCCAAGAAATGGGACAGGGAACAGTATATCACCTGAGTAACCCCTCACTGCTGCCATTAGCTAGTTAGCTCAGTTAGCCATGCAGCTAATGGTGATGTTAGCTGACTGTGACTGGGAGCTCAGAGCACAAGGGGAGAGTGTTGGTATTGTTTCCTATCCGGTTGTCGACTCTTGAGGTAACCTACGCAGTGGAATTACAAGACAGGATGAGCAGGGGCTAGTGAGTTAGCATGCAAACTTCAACGGACATCTTTACAACACGATACATAATCTAAAAATTGTTATTTCTTCACATTCTTGTTATAGTTTTGGTTACTTTCTTACATACTGCGCATTTAACTTTGTAACTTGAAATAAATGTAGTTTATTTTGTGTTTATTACTGATACAAACCTGGTGAAACCAATAAAACAGAACGTGAAAACAACCTAATCCTTTATCCCAGTCACCACTTTTCTGCCACTAAAATACATTTTCTTCCAGAGAAAAGAGGAGGATATGAATCGCAAATGCAGAACTATATGCTGGAGTGTGTTAGCTCAACATTTTGGCACTTGTTGCTGGGTGTCTGGAAAGGTGGAGAGTATCCTGAGAATTCAGGCCTATTCAATTTAGATATAGTCAAAGAGTCAAATTATCAGCTTGAAGCCTGATAACGACTCATTCATTTGGATCAGGTGTGTTGGAGCAGGGGGATATCGAAAAAAACAAGTTGTACTGCATTCCCTTACCCTCTATGCAAAGCCATTCACACTTCTGCTCTCACACCAGTGGAAAAGCCATTTGGGTTCACTGTCTTGCCCGAGGACACTTCCATTTGAAGCCGGAGCCGGTGACCAAACTACTAACCCTACGATTAGTAGATGACCTGCTCTGCCTCCTGAGCCACAGAAACTGTCCAAAACCACACATTAACGACCCAAACGATTAATTGCTTAACATATTGTTGTCCCTTTATCTTTCTTTCAATCAATGACTCGACTCACCTTTCAGTTCTGATCTGTCAAAAGGCCTCCATACATCCAACAGTCAAAATATATATCGCACTGTGACATCTAATGTTTTGGTCCTCTGATATCATCCTGAGAAGAAATCTATTATCTATATAAATGGTACGATTACATTGGTATTTATTCCCTATATCTAGGCCAATCAGTTATGTAACTGATGCCATGAATATCATGAATAAGTCACAAAGAAGAGACTCCCTGAAGACTCTTTGGAAAATGATCCACACTTCTGCAGAGGACTCAGTTAAGGCTTCTTGAAAGATAGACCCCCGAGGTTCAGCTTTGGAACATACTGTAAGAGTCTACTGTATTATAAATGTGTGTGACTGTGTGTGTATGTGTGTGTGTGTGTGTGTGTGTGTGACTGTGTGTGTGTGTGTGTGTGTGCGCACATGTGTGTGAGGGGGGCGAAAGGGAAAGTTGTCCATTATTTATGCCCTGCAGTTATGCAGCTGCGAAGCTCCGATTGGTAATTACAGTATGACAGGAGCCGGAGAAAATAGCTACTGTAAAACACACTGAGAGATAAAGACAGACAGAATGGGAAATGTGGGGAGACAGAGAGAGAGACTGAGCGCGAGGGGGGGGGGGGGTGAGGATCTCACTCTCTCTCCGGAGGGCGGTCACTGTGGACCTGATAAGAGAAACTAGAAGCAGACCACGGCAACACTTAATGTGACACTTATGTCAGAATGGCTAAGCTCCGGTTGATACACGATGAATATCAGCCCGATAGACACTCGGTGCACAGCTTAGTCAGATTACAGCCATAGTTCGACTATGCTACTCAATCGGACAACTGCAATTATCCGAGTATACATGCCGGTGAGAAAATCGAATTACTGGCCGAAAGCATGTCATACCCCGGTACGCTAGATGGCACTGTGCCCATTTAAACTAGTGTTAACGGCGCACCTCTGGCTGACCTCTTTACGTCACCAGCTGCCTCGGCATTCAAGAAAGATGGCGTACGAAGAGCGAGACGAAGCTACATCTTTGTACACTTCGTATATGGTGTACATGATAATTACACACAGTAGGTGCACAATGGCGCTCTTTCTTGCGGTGATTTCGGAGCAAAGACGCCGCCGCCGTCCGTCTACTTCCGGCTCACGGCCCCGGGGAAAAATCTCGCGCCTGCGCAGAACGCAAAATCCGATCCGATCCGCTGGAAACGTATACATGCAGGAGTAATGCGACTTTCAATCGAATAATCTACGTGGTGTAATTCGACTATGAGAAATCCGATCCGGTCCGATTTTAGTCAGACAAAGGTGTATACATGCATCTTAAAAATCCGAACATAGTCAGACTAACGCAGTAATTCGGTTTTCTTGAGTGTCATGTAAACGCACTGAGTGGTTTGGAATCGGTCAATAAACACAGAGAAGCTAAGGCATCCAGACTATTCCATCCCTTTGGTTGCACTGGTGCACCAACACATAATGTAGGTGTGCTCAATAATACATTTAAACTAATTTCTTAAAACATTAAGCAAATGAAAACTGAAACAGGAAAAAAGGTGGAGATACATGTTTTTACTTCAAACATACCCAACAAGAAATTGTGATTATCTCAATTGTTTAAAAAAAACAAACTCTAAAATCAAGAATGTGAGACCAACTAGTCATTGCCCGGTGCAGACATTTGTTATAGTTACAAAGGAAGAGAACATGACAGAATTTTGCAACACATGTGCCACAAAGGTTCTGAGAGAAGGGAAAAACTCAACGTAAATCCATATTGTGCATCCCATTCAGCTATTTTGCTAAGAAGTGCTATTAGTGACAAGCTACAGGAATAATCTAGTGAAGATGAAGTTTAACTGTCTCTGTCTATAACACCTTAAAAGTCTTATATTGTGAAAAGTCAAATGTCCATGTCCTTTTGAATCAACAAAAAGGTCAAGGCACGGTTGCAAAAACACCAGAAGAGCTGATGTGGTACCATGGCCGGTGTCATTTGCTCAGGCCTGTGAGAGCTGACCAATGAGAGCTGACTGCAGGGGGTCCTTAAACAAACAGACATTAAAACTAAGCAGTCAGACAGAGGGTGAATAGAGGTGCTGCAGCATGAGAACTTTAACATTCATAGCATGTAAAAACTGTTCTGGTACACACTATAAATAAAATCATGAACCTGAAAATGATGGGACCTTTCAAAGCAAAGGTTTGTGTTTATAAACTCTCAGCTTTAACCCCGATTGGTCACACAAAAATATCTTGTGGGACCCACCGTGCTGGATACCAAGGTAAAAATAAATTTGAATCCCAGACAGCGGGTAAAAAATAAGTCTCTATAGGCTGATTTAAAACTGACTTCACCGTGTGTAACTGTGTGTCTGAGTCTCTGGAGGCATAACTGTGACAAACGCCAGTGAATCCAACCTAAAGTGTGGAGGGGGGTTCCTCTGGCTCGTCGGCGCTGTGAGACTCACAACTGCTGAGAGGATTTCCACAGCAGAGAGGAGAGGGGCTGGCTGGAAGAGTGCATTATTGCCACACTTCGCCAACCAACATTCACAGGCATTCTCTAAACCATTCATTATTCATCATTCCCCACTGCTTTTCCGCAGCCCGAACTCAAGAGTCTTGCCCCGAGAGATGAACGGAAGCATGTTCTGGTTTCAGAATACGGATCCAATAAACCTGGAGAGCAGGCTTGAAGCGATAAATTCAGTGCACTAAATGCGAGGACCTCATTCTTAATAGTGAGCTGCTCTCAAATATCCTCCTCAATACATGTTTAATATGTTTCTAAGTTTAGAAATGCTTTTGCAGCTTGCATCCGCCACACTATCGAGGTTTCCTGCTTCCTGAGTGAGTAAGTGGGTCGAATAGGTGATCTAACCTATGATGCATTACTGCTCTCACTTGCAAGGTGTACATTTTGGAAAGGAACATCAGCTAAATGCCATCAGCACAAGGAAATGCCATGAACTCAGTTTGGCAACATTATGTAACTTTTTGACCTTAAATGGTGGAGAATGGTGTGAATGGTGTCTCTGTCTCGGCCACTCCGCCCCCCCCATCACTTGTTTCTGCACTGTGTAGCTTGAGAGGTTAGGATCACAGCCTTACATACATGATTACTTTAACATACAAGCTTCCAACACGTAACACTGTTTTGACGTGCTGAGTTTTATTTGTAGTTAGCACCTACATTATGTCTGATAATTGTTGTATTTCCAACAGTGATGTTGCACTCAGACACTGTGGGGGCCACCGAATCGCACAATATGCCAATTTCTACATAATGTTGCTTTAACTCTGTCTTTTAGTTCCAGAGCAGTATGCTAGGTGCCTCAATCGAAGAAGGGCAATGAAGAAACAGGACAGCACAGAGCAGTTTTTTGGTACCATCCACAAGTTTTGATAATGAAACTCAAAACTATCCATTGTCATATGTAAATACTGAACAGAGCTGGACTGCTCGGTGGAAATTGAAACAACCACTCACCCCCGTGTCTGAAAGAACGCCACAAAAGTGCCCTCTAGGATGCCTCTATGGTAGATAAAACATGATGAAATGCTCTTCTAAAGTGCCCTTTCCGGGTGCTGGTGCCCTTTTCTATTTAATGTAATACATTTTGCCCCTGTCCCTCAGAGATCCTGATTCCGCCACATGTTCAAACCCACCGCCCACCAAGTCACATGATATATCAAATAAAGGACTTGCAATCCAGTCTAAAGCATTTGAATTAATACTCTATGTGACACCATAGAAATCCAATAATACTTGGATTTTAGCAATTGCAGTCTGTAGAAAAGCCAGTGAGTGCACACGAGCTGAGTGTCCATCTGTCTGTCCTGCCCTGGGAAGGCTGGAGCACCAATAAAAATCTATTTTCACACATACAGTTGATCCTTTCACACAGAATGCTCATCGTTGAAGCTCGGCGGGACAGTCCTTATCATGTCACTCCATCTTGGGACATCAACATCTGTCCAATCTCAGAAGTCTGTGACCTTGAGGAATCCCCTCCCCTTCACTCCACTCCACTCCTCCCCTCCCTCTCCCTGTCTCTGTCTCCACACACAGATGGAGCAACAGTGGATTTAGACTTGCTCAGAGCATAAAGAGAAAAAATGCACGGACCACATGCGAGTAATGCCACTGAACTCGCCTTTCAAGCTCTCGGAGCACATTCCACTGTATTTACACCGAAACACCGTGAGACAGAGGGAGTGGGGGAGACAGACAGGGAGGGAGGGAGGCATGGAAGTACAGCAGGTGTACAATAAGTAGTCGAGGATGCCACAATATTTCCATCAGATCCTTAAAATATCAATTTTAAAGTGCACCGTGTGTCTGAACCCTACTTTTATTCCATATCCTTTATATAAATATATATATTTTATAAATATATATATTTCTTTCCCTGCCTGCAAACACACTGTCAGCATATGCAATAATGAACAAGTATTTGACCTTATATTACAGCCAGTGTTAATGGCAACAATATCTCCAATCCACCTGCGCGCTCCCCTGTCAATTCCTCCTTACATTTCTGAAGCGAAAGGTATTTGAAGGCATCACGTCGGCCGCCGATTTCACCTCACCCAGTCAACTTTCCCGACATCAAGGAATGCGGGTGGCATTCGCTCATTCAGCACCGCGTTTTCTGCCTGTATTGAACAGAGATCCACATGCAACAAGACAAAACAAAAAAAAAACATATTCGGCCCGGTCCCGTGTCGGACAGCTTACCTGCCCCGTTGCAGGACGAGGGCGCACGGACGTTGTACGCGGAGCTTCGTTCAGCGGCTCCAAGCCTCGGTCAGAAAGCGGTACATGGCGGCACAAATTGCCCCTGCACAGCTTCAAGTTCTCCCACGGAGCGAGCCGTACAGTCATCCTCGTCGGCCACCATTGGAAAGCGCGCCACCGTGCGGCAGACGAGAGCGCGAGGCGCGACAGCAACAGGTCGATGGAGGGAGGGACAGGATAGGGTGCTGCCTTCAGGTACAGTCGGGAAATATATAAAGTACGACGTAGGCCGTTGTATCGATGTTATAAATGTTCATTATTGCACAACTTTATATCCTAATATCAACTGTTTTTTCTGGCTGTTGTATCAGTTTTCAGTAGGCAGTGACCATAACCATGAAGGAGGATATTCATTTAGCCTGTGTTCAATTAAATAGGCTACATATCTCACACATCCGGCCACCACCATAAGGCTTTAGATCTACAGATGTAAACCTCCAATTTATTAATTCAAATGTCGAGCCTGTCTGGCATCAGTGCTCAGTTTGTCCTGAAATGCAGGGAATGTGCTGTATAGTTGTAAAATAGGAATCTGCAGAGGGCAAATAATTATATCACACTTTGTTAAATTACCCACTGAAGAGAAGGTAAGCATCTCAGAATCTCAGAATGAAAATTCCATTTGATCAAAAAACTGTTTTTCCACAATTGTCCCTTCTCATAGACTGAAGGAACTGAAGAACTGAAGTAGTCCAAGTTGGCCCACAGATGGCGCCCACACCAAAATAGTGATGTCAGCCAGCCTGTGGAGGTCTTACAATTAACATCAGTAACTGTAACAACATATAAACAACATATTACACATTTCCAAATGGATTTTCATGATCGAGCAGCACCAAAAAAGACAGAAAAGGGTACTATTGTCTGAATGTTTGATGGTTATTTATCATATAAATTTCAATGACTAACAATTAACATCAGTTCTAAACTCCAGGCCTACTTACCAGGATGTTTTTGAAGCTTTCGGCAACATCTCATGGCCTTCATCATGGTTAGAGTATGGCTCAGTTGCCATCACTAATGGTTTTGTGTAAAAACAGTTCAGGACTTTGCTGTCACAGATGAATTCAACTAGGTTCATGCCATCCCTTCTCGTGTCCATAGTGTTGGGCAACACACTCTGGTCCTCATCTAAATTAGTTTAGGCTAATAAATAGCTGTAGGTATAAATAAAGAAAGCCTCCTTTAGGGACGACGGTTACCATTCATTGTCCATCTTCTGTTACATAGAAACCTCTATAATTAAGCTTTAACTTGGTGATGATATCATGTGCAGTGTCACTAATAAGGATGTTTGATCTATCGAGCATAAGTCAGGTATTTTCTGATACAAACTGTAAAGAGCATCCTGTGTGCTCTGTGTTTTTCCACTTTATCTGTGTTGATAATCTCTCCTGAGACAAAGACCATAATGTTTACCATTTTAGTTTGGTTTATTTAATTAATACTTTTCAAGTGTTTTAGAAAATGCACCAAAAAAGGAATTAAGATGGCAGATACTAATTCAAGACCACGCACATATTGAAATCTTTACACATACAAATGAAACACATTTCCTGATCAACAAGACTGAATATACAAACATGTCAGATAGAAAATATTCATATACTTGTAAAATCACCTTTTGGAGAATACAAAGAAAATTCAGATTCTTTGATTGACTGACGAAAAGGAAAATCTACTATTGAACATGTCTGATACACACTTTGTATTCTCATCTATATATAATCAGATACATTTGAGAAACAACAACACGATTGTATTATTTGAAAAGTGATGTAACAAAGTGGCAAGACAAATAATGGACCATCAACACCACCAGATGCTCACAGGGGTCACTTCATACCTGATAAAATCCCAAAGTGATTTCTTATTTCTGTGATAAAAAGTCATCAATCCATTACACAACCTCGAGTAAAATAGTCAACTATAAGCAGTGAATACAATACAGAATAACAACGCTTGATCTCATATGGGTTGTTAGCTGCTTCAGATGTCTTTAACGGCTGTTCAGTGTTTCTCTGCTTTTCTGTACACTTTAGGACACCTCTGATAAGGTGCAAATTGTTCGATCACAAACCAGGGAGTGGTTTTAAAGGAATACAGCTTCTCTGTGTATTTTTTGCAGTTCTATTTCTTCCTTTTGACCATCTTCGGTCAGTCGCAGCGGACAAAATCATCTCTTCGTCGTGTTTCATCTGTAGTTCACTCACTTTTTCTTTCTTTTTTTTGTCATTTTCATCCAAAACTTTCTGTTTGGATTCATTTATGTCTTGTTCATGCCATTGTCTTAAATTACCATTACTTAAATTGTTCCTTCCGGTTCTGTTTTTGCTGGGTTGCAATCTCTTATTTCATTTCCAACTCCTCTTCTCTGTGTTTCTAAGCTCTGGTGTTCTTTGTTTTGGGTCAGAAGTGCTTTGTCGAAAGCTTTAATTTCTTGATCATGTTTTTTCTTTAATTCCTCTATTTGTTTCTTCTCTTCTCTTTAAGACCAAAAGTTCTTTTTCAAGGTTAGCCAGCTTTTTTTGTGTGTGCATCTTGCATTGCCCTTATTTTTTTTTCCTTTTGTCTTTCTTTTGGGTCAGAATTTGCAGTATCAAGTCAGTCTATTCTTGTTTGTGTTTGTTCTGTAGTTGATCCATGACTTGCTTCAGATGTTTTTCTTTATGGGATGAAAGGTCTTTCAATCTGTCATATTCTTCCTGCTGCTTCTGCATTTCTTTGTCTTGCTGTTGCTTCAGATCTGTTACTTCCTTAATGTGTTTGTCTATCAGAGCTGCAAAGTCCTTCTCCTACTTCTCTTTGAATTCATTAAACTCGTCAGCTGTATTTCTGGCCTCTTCATATTTTTCTTTATGCACTCCACTTCTTTCTTATGGTTCTCCTTGGTTCTTTTTCCTCTCATTTTGTTCTGATTCGGTCCTCTTCCTTTTGTTTTCATAGTTTTTTTCATAGTTCATAGTTTTCATAGTTTTCTCTTTTTTGCTCGTATTCTTCTTGCAGCTTTCGAAGTGTCATTTGTTCCTCTTGTCGTCTCTCTTCTCTAACATGTTCCATTTTACTCAACGCTCATCTCCTCTCCTTGTTGACACCTGTCAATCACCGAGTACACGACGCGATGATAGTTTCACTGAATTAATTTTTTGTGGGTGTACTTATGGATTGCCTCTTGGTCCAGCCCGCGAGGAGGAGGCCAGAGGTTCCCCACCCCTGCTCTAAATAAGCCTGTCATCTTATTTCCACCAACCAATACTTGAAATCATGATGTAATGATCCTGGGAATGAGCTCTAAAAGGAAGCATGGTACCACAAAGGGGATTAAGAGAGAGGAGTTGAGGCTCAGGGACTTCGTGGCTGCATTCCAAACCAAAGTTATCTCTAATCCCTTTTCCCAGCTCAGACATACCGTTCAATGTTTGCATGAGTGCCATAATGAGACTACTGGCTGCAACTATTTAGAGGAAAAGATGAAAGGCCTTGTTACATATCTCTGCTAAAAGTCCACTCTGAGCCTTAAATATATAATTATCACCAGTACCGCCTGCAGTAGCAGTTATAGTATTGTTGAAATAAATAATTATAATAAAACAAAAATAATGAAGAAAACAATATGAGGGCTCCACCAAAAGGACAAAAGATTCCAGGTAAGCCTCAAAATTGTTTTTGACCTGACTTCATTGTATTTGTCTATTTATTTGGCTCCAAGATTGCGCTGATCATCGGCCCATGTGACCAGTAGGGGGCGGTATTTCCCAGTCATCACCCATCGATAGTGAAGCTGGATAATATGCGTGCAGTTTCCGGCGCGTCAAATTCGAAGAAGTCGTAGAGACACTTCTGCCTTCAAATTAAAAGCGCATGATTTGACGCCTTGCTCCTAGTGGACTGGTAGACGTCAGAAGATGGAAGTCTATATTAAAAGATCGGAATTACGTTACTTACTAAATTACATTTATAAAATAGAGATGATAAATTATATTCTATTGGCTTGTGGCTTCAGGCATTTCCTGATGAAAAGTAAAAATGAAACCTGTCGTATGAAACTGCAACATCTAAATACCATGCAGAAAACTTGAACGGAAATATTTTTTTATCTCTCTTTTACAGTATATATGGGGCCAAACTGTTGCTGTTACTGCATGCCATCTATTTGTACAGTCAATGCAATTTATAAATAAATAAACTGACAATTAAATGCAAAAGTTGATTTGTAGCTGAATTTTATACAAATGTAAATACATACAGAGACTAATTAAAGCTGAAATAGCAAGATGTCACATTCTTATAAACTAATTAATGCCTTCGTTAACTTTCAATTGTGCTTTTGGTGAATTTAATGGCACATTAATTGATCTGATGATTTATGTATATACTTCATTATTTATTCTTGATTTTGACAGTTTCAGTCCACTATACATGTATATAGACCGACGTGTAAATGAGAGATATAATAAAACACTGTTTGGCACCAACTACTCAGGAGTGAAGTTTCTTATATTCAATGTGTTAATCAGTATGTTTCAACTATTGAAATATTTCCTTGTAAGGACATTATTTTGAAAATTCTCACAGGATGTTATGATGTCATTCCGGTTGTCTTGACGCTCGAGGGACGTCACACAGCGATGGATGCTGATGGTGACACCGGGAGCTAATCTGTAATCTTCCTCAGAGGCCAAACACGCTGTTTAGAGAAACGTGTGAGGATGTGGGGACAGCTCGCGCGGACCCACAAATACTCTGCAGTCTGTACCGAGTCTGTTTCGTCAGGTGAGCGGCTGCTTGAAGCTAACCTTAGCACGTTTGTCTGCTAGCATGATATCCTCGAGTCCAATGCAAATTTGCCTAAACAATCACAGTCTGGACCGCTAATGCAAATGGAGCTACATTGAGCCTGCCTGGTGTTTATTGAAACGTAAATAGACCATCCACGTTACGCTTGCTTCACTAAAATAGAAAGGTTGTCCGAGATACAGGCGTTAAAATTATTTTGGGGTTAACTCTAAACAATTTGCAACACTTCCAACAGTTTTTTTGCTGTTCATTTGTACTCCACGTATGATCTGCTTTTACTTGCAGACTTGTCAAATGACAGACTCGGTCATCACACGTCTGTTTTATGAGGTAGGCAGGTGTGTCAGACCTGGTTTCTACAGGTTTGGGGTTTGTTGCCAAAATAAACACACGCGTCTGCTCACAATTTGGAGGCGCCGCTAGCAGCAGGAAGGAGTTCAGACCCCTGCAGCCGGCTGACGGAGCCGCTATCTCGCCATGGCCTCCGCGCGTTTCCCCGGGAAGAATGTGGACGTGTCCGCCGCCAACTGGACAGCTCCGGCGCTGAGCAGGCCGCTGTGCGTCAACGGGACGCCGTGGATCCTGTACCTGCTGGAGGAGTGTGTGGACAATGTGTGGGAGTACTGCAGCGTGGTGATAGGACTCATATCCATGTTCTGCTTTCTGCTCTCCACTTTACCGTAAGTCCTAGATAAGTGTGATGTCTTGATATTCTTAAACCAGTGAAACATCTTAAGGTCGAACTTAACTATCTATCTATCTATCTATCTATCTATCTAGGCAGGTCATTGAAGCCTATCGGAATGGTAAAGTGGAGGAGGCCATGTCTTTTGGCTTTCTTTTCTTCCTCTTCAGTGGAGACCTGACCAGCTTTGCAGGCTGCTATCTCACCAGCCAGCTGCCCATTCAGGTGAACACACACACACATCCTCAACCAGGCCTACACTAATCTGACACAACATTTAAAGGACTTGCATGGGAATAACATCGATCACTTGGTTGCAATGCAGTGTTCAGCTGGGAAACACTAGACATGAAACGCCCACCCAAACACTGCTGCAGACCAAGCACACCCCGTCATGGCAATAGGCATGAAATGCGCCCCGACACACTTGAAGAATGGCCCGAGGAAGGTTACAAAGATAGTCCTGATGCTAGGTACCACATGACACTCCCAAGGTCCAGTTTCTGTGCCTCAATGGGTCAGAGCCAAGTTTGATACACAGTGGGGCATCCATGGAACGACTCGGAGTGAGATTCCATGGATGCGCGATCAGGTTTGGATCCGAGGAATTAGTAAGCCAGGTCAACGCTGCCCTAAAGGGGGGTGTGCTACTTCTGCAGCAGTGTTTGGGTTGGTGTTTCATGTCAAGTGGCATCCACATGAATGCCAGGACCCGAGGCTTCCCAGCAGAACACTGAACATTGTCACAAGATGATCAGTGTTCTCTACTCATCATTAAATTTCAATGTTGTGGCTGACTGGTGTGCAAGCGCCTAGTTGGACTCACTCTTAGCAGCTGATCTGTTGGAGTGTATCCGTCTGTGCTGCGAACTCAGAACTCAGCCATTTCCTCTCTTGTCCCAGGAATTAGTGCTTAATACATAACATTCAGACAGGCTGCGTTCAGGCCATCTTTTGCTGCAGGCTTTTTTCACATCTGTGTTTGTATAGCTCACACTGATTGTTTGTATAAAACTGTTGCGGTTTGTGGTCACTTTTTTTACTCTCTTTAGATAGGAGAATGTTTCAACAGCACAAGACTCCAGGTGTTTTGAATTTGAAAGAACATTTACCTGAATTGGTCGGAATTGAATATTACCCTCACTGCAGCGCTGTTATGAGAAAAAAGTCATTTAAAGTTTGTTCTCATTTCATCTAGCTTTCATTAATAGCCCTGTCTCTATACAAGGAACCACTCAACAGTGTGAACTTATTTACTCATACTTAACAATCTAATATCTTAACTAAACTGTGACTCCTTTTTTTGTCTCTCTCTCAGATAGTTACTGTGGTGTTCTACATCTTCACAGACCTGATCCTCATCTCCCAGTTTCTCTACTATAAAATCAAGAACAGCTCCAGCAGAAGTAAGCCCCAACATTATTTCTGTTCTTGAGCTGGGGAGTGATGACTCTGTGTTAGTCACCATATCATGACTGTGTAGATAAATGAAAAGCATGACTATGAGGAAGGAAATATTTCCTGCTGTTGACACAGTTACTCTTCCAATTGAACTGCATGTAGTGAAAGTTAAGCCTTTTTTGGATGCAGCACACTGTCGGCTTTATAACTTTGTTAATGATGAAATCTAATTTCAGTCACTATCTCTGGCACATACAGCCATACAAACTGTACACAAGATGTATAGAAAATAAAAACCTGCACATCTGGTTGTTTACATTTTCTAATTTGGATCATCATACTTAGTTATCAGACATATTGTGTAAGCATTAACACACAACAGAAATATATCCCAGAGATACTAAGATTAGGTAGATCCCAATCCTCACATTAATGGTTAAGCTTACAAATTGACCACACCACCAAAGGCTGGTGTAGTAGTAGTTTTACATTATGTAAATATAATAATAATAATAAAATTGTGCTATATAAATAAAGTGGATTGGATTGGATAAGATAAATAAATAACAGACATGAGAAAACTGTGTTGTTATGAAGTCAAAAGACAGCTCACCTCAGAGATGACCGGGTCAGATCCAACCGTTCCACTTATTAGTGGTTACCACTGAAGCCAGAAGTGCATACCTGCTAAATGACACATAATCATACCAAGACTTATCCAAGATGACACACATGAGATTACGCAGTGTAAAAAGCCCTTCACAGAGCTGTTAAATGGAGCTTTTCCACTTGCACTTGCCAAGTCAAACCATGCTACACCGATTTGGTTTTCCATTACCAGTTTTACTAAGTTGCACCGTGTTGGACCCAACACGGGGCGGCTGTAGCTCAGTGGGTAGAGCTGGTTGACTGGTGTTCAGAAGATCACTGGTTCGAATCCCGGCTCCCCAGGGCGGGCCTGAGCTACATGTCGAAGTATCCTTGAGCAAGATACTGAACCCCAAAGTTGCTCCTGATGTGCAGTTGGCACCTTGTGTGAAGGCAGCCACTGCCATCAGTAAGGGTCCTGCGATGAGCTGGCGACTCATCCAGGGTGAACCCTGGCCTACGCCCATAGAGTGAAACTGGATTTGGCCCCAGTAAGCCCCGCAACCCCTTAGGGGGGAAAAAGCGGCAACATCCCGCAACCCTCACGGATAAGCGGAAACGAAAACGGAATGTTCGCTTTCTGATGATTTTGGAGTCGTGTTAAGTTACTGCTGATGAAAATCCAACATTACCAGATTTTGCTGTTGCATAATAAAAGCTTTTAAATGGATTAACAATGGTTTTGATGAAGTTATACCAGTGTTTCAGTCTTGTCCCAGGGGGCCTCCTGCCCTGCATGTTTCCCTTCTCCAACACACCTGATTCAAATGAATGGATCCTTATCAGGCGGCAGCAGAGCTTGACAACAAGCTCATTATTCAAATTAGGTGTGCTGAAGCAGAGAAACATCTAAAACATCCAGGGCATGGGCCCGCAGGAACAGAATAGAGAAACATTAAGATACTGTGTAGAAAATGAGACATGTTTATAACCAAATTAGCGGAGCTTTGTTGGCAGCTATTCCTGGACAGTATTGTGGGGAGAATGAGTATTTAGGTAGCCCTGTTGTAATGGACCTGCAAAACCAGTCAAACTGAGCCTCTTTTAACACCCACATTGTTAACACAAGTCCGGGCAATTCGATTCACACTCCACTTCTACTAGAACTGAGTTAAATATCCATTTGACCGCACGACTAATGTTTACATACCAGAATGACTATATTCTTTACTTTAGCCCAGTTTCTGGAACCTTTTAGCACTTGTGTAGTGTGAAAAGATGCGCATCAACGCTATTTATGGGAACCTTAGATGGATATCAACTCAGGCAAAGAGTTGGATTTGTTTTGGGGGATAATTTGTGTGTCCTCACTGTCTCTCTGTTTTGATTCTTGTGTGCGTGCTCTAGAAAGCCCTGTGTTGAAGTGGCTGTGCTTCATGTGGTGTGGCGCTGCTACGTTAGTTCTCCTGGCTTTACCCAAACTCATCATAGACAATAGTTCAACTTTAGACACCCAGGTAGGTGGATTGTGTGCAGTGTGATATGCATATCTGTGTGTGCACATGTGCAGGTGATAGAAGTGTTCATGAATCAAATGTGCATTGTTTTTACCTCTGATATTTTCAAGTTTATTAGATACACATTAATTCATGTTTTTACTGGAGATTGTGATTGTATTGTATTATGTTTATACCCTTTCACATCTTTTTCCTCATCTTTGCCAGAGTCCAGCTACCTCTAAATCAGTGGAAATCACTGGCTATATATGTGGATACCTGGCATCTGTCTTCTACCTCTGCTCACGTTTCCCCCAGCTTTATAAAAATGTAAGTGATGATTCGTAGGTTTGATTCATTAGCGATGTTGGAGTTAGTTTCCTTTTTTCATCACATGGTTCGCATGTGAATAGTGCCACGATCTTGACGGGAGATCCTGGACGGCGTTCTCAGGGTCTGATCTCAGGGGTCCATGGAAAACTGAACTTATTTTTAAGTCCGTCATAAACAGTGACTGTGATTGAAGAGGGTGGTGGGATTTGTGTGCTTGTTTATAGATTTATTTGTGTCAAAATGGGAACCAGACATTGAAGACAATGGTGCTGTTGTGCTGGGGAAACATCCTGGATCGAATGCAGCCATTAATCACCAGATGGGGGATCATCTCAGTGTCCCGCCATTGCCAGTATTTCTGGGCACACACATGCAAACACACACACACTCCATGCCTGTTGTAAATCATTTCAGCTTTGCCCCGTGGGAATTCCTGCATGTTCAAACATGTTTGTTTTTCAGCAGAAACCCCAAACATTTCCACCTTTATATCATTTCTAGTGACAGGTTACTCATCCAGTTTGGTGGAAAAATTAAAATAACACTGATTACCTTCAGTTTTATGATAGTAAACACATTTTTTGGTTACCCAGTGTTGTTTGGGTCCAATGTGTCACCAGGCAAGTAGCCAAAACACATTATAAACCTCCACCACTGAGTCAAGGTTAAAGTGTTTCTTTGGTTTCACACTATTGGGAGGATGTGTGTATAATGCAGGTGATGAACTCGGTTAGCCTGTGTATTTCAGTTACACTGACAAAACACACATCCTTCCTGCTGCCTACCACATGACACATAAATTGACTAACAGTGTTTTTTCATTGTCCACTGCCATGCCACAGACAATGCAGTGCTTGTTAGCAGAATTAATTCATTGTTGGTTATCCTCCCTTCAGGGGGTTTGTTGATAGAGCACAAATACACAGAGAGCAATTTAATTGTTGTGAGTGAAACAGAAACCTGGCTTGTGGTTGATAGTACCTCACCTTTTTCTTTTTTCTCTGACTGCGGGTTTTCACATATGTATGCTAAGAGGAAGATGTTATATTCATTGAAAATAATAAGTCTATTTCAATGGTTAATCCACTAATCATTTAGTCTGTCAAAATATTAATAAAGACTCTTGACAAGGTAGGCTACAAAGAAATGCTACAAATCGTCCCATTTAAAAAGCTGGACCCAGCACATGCAACATTTCTTTGGTTGAAATGATGAATCAGTTATCATAGTTGGCAATACAATACTAGTTGTTGCAGCTCTACAATACTTACATACAAGTCCAGTGCAAGTCCTGTGCTGCTGTTAGTTTGTTAATGAAATGAACTCTATCCATTCAAGTTCCAGCGACAGTCTACAGAGGGCACCTCCTACCTGTTGTTTGCCCTGGCCATGATGGGCAATGGGACATATGGATTGAGCGTTATCGTGATCCTGCCTGCCCTGAAGGGCTCCAAACGGAACTTCATCATCAAACATCTGGCCTGGCTCATTGGCAGCCTGGGAGTCCTCATACTGGACTTCTTTGTATCCTTTTGCAATGTGTGTAACTGCTGTGTTAATGTCAAATAAGTGCCTTAATTAAAATACTGGTGAACATGTTTGACCACAAATTTGAGTTTGCATGCCACATGCCTGTACAGTAATGGTTTAATGGATCAGTACCACTGTGATGTCTGCTCGTTTAAGTATGAACTTCATACTAAAACCTTCAGAAAGTGATGGTGCCAAACCAAAAAATAGAGTAGCACAAAACCAGCGTTTAACCTCAAATTGTAAGTAATTAAAAGTTGTAAAAGTTGATTTCTGTTCGAATTGAACAAATTACATATGATGCTAAGCTGTAGCCGAAAGATCCCAAAATGCCAAAAACAATTGCTTTACAAAAACACGATATGAAGAGTTTTACTCATGCTGAGAAATCAGTAGTTGCCTGAAGAAAAGATAATATTGCTATAATCTGTATAATTCTGTATGAGCCTTAACCTGGTAAGGTGACTGCCCAGTTTGTCATATACAGGAAGAACTGCTCTCCTAAAACCAGCACACTTCTCAGCGTCCCAGAAGTGGAACCTCTCCTGTGTGAGGACGAGGAGCTGTCAGTATTATAGGACACAGAGTGAACACCAACATGGGCCACTTGATCGAAAATGGACCAGTCAGTCGACAGGTTGTTTTGGATGATTCTGTTGTGTTGTCGGTCATCATTGGTTTACTCAGAACAATTGCAGAGAACAGAAACCTATAATGAGGTAAAAGGATTGGAAAGGCTAAAGAAAAGGTCTGGTGAATACATTTTTGTTAAAAAATTAATGTTATGAATTTGGGGTTTTTGCCTTTCCTTGGTAGTGTTTTGGAGCATTTTGTGCATTTGAAAGGTCTGCAAAGTTAAAAGTCCACGCCAAGGGGAGTTACTCTCTCACAGAAAACAATGCTCCTGCACTGCCTGAAACACCTGGTTGGAGTAGAGCCTTTACTTCCCTGACTTATGTAACAGGTGTCATATGAATATATATTTTTATATATTTATTATAAAATATATACACTCCAGTTAGTCAGCAGACATACAGTTGCTACTACTGTAGCAGCGTTATTTTAGATCACACTCCCCTGCTTGGCATGACCCGCCCTACTCTGCCTCTGATTGGTTACATCCTGCTCCTTAAATAATGCCTATGTGCAACTCTCACCAAAGATTGAACAGAGGCGAGATGTCCCACTGCTGCAGAAATGCACCATATGAGAAAAATAACGTGTTTTTTGAAAATTAAAGTATGTAAACTTATTCTACTAGGACCCCCAAATAGAAGTATGAACCTGAAAAATAGAATAATGTGGCCTCTTTAAGACTAAGCAAAGGACCACTTTAGAAAGATTTCAGTTCATTTCTTTCCTAGAATGTGAGTGGGCATCACTGCAATCTTTTTCTGGTTATGAGTGCTGTCATTTTTGATAACTTTTTCCTCTTGGCTCATCTTATTTTATTTTGGGTGGAATACTTAATTTTATTTGCCACTGGAAACCACACACAACCCAAAGTGGGAGGTTTAATCCCAAATGTCTTTTCACAAATGCAGGCATTATCGAAGAATTAAGTGCCTGTTATATTTACACACTTTTGACAGGGTAATCCTGTCATAGAGGATTTAAGTAATAAACTAGGATGCATGCTATGGGGAGCGTTTGGTATTTAAGTGCCATGAATTAAAGAGTGTGAGCCCAGTAATAGAGGAACCAACATGAATATGTGAATTTGGCAAACAGGAAATTGTCCAACATTAGAACACAAGACGCGTTAGTTAGTTAGTATTACATTAGAAGACAGGATGTGGACATCTAAGTTCTTCTTCGAGAACTGATGTAGCATTTCTTGGTCCGAGCCCTTTTTTCTCGTCTGTCGTCTTTGCCTTCTTAGACTGAAAGATAAATGCACTGTATATCCATTTTAGAACAAAAAACATTTTTAAATTAAGTTATTTTAATCAAATGCCTTGGAACCTGTTATCTTTATTTACCCTTTCAGTTTTAAGAATTATGAGTAGCATTAACAGTAACGGTGCCCTCTTTTGTGACATCTCCATGACATTTTGAGACATTCATTAGAGAAAACAGGAGGGAGTGATCATTATTTTTCTGATTTATCTGAAGGCAGGAATATTGATGTGATTTTATTGTAGACTTGATAAAGTGATGAGATTTAAAATTAGTTTGCACATTTAAGATGTTTTGTATTCTGTCATTGGGTTAAAAACAGAGGATGCTCTCGTCAGGTCAAATGTATTTTTAAAACACCTTATTAGCTTCAATATGTTTATTCACAGAGTAACACAAAACACATAGATTATAACCTTATTGATGAGCCAAATGAGCACTTCAAATTCATTTATATGATTAGCAAAGCTAACTGCACATCGGTGTTGTGCCAAATGTTGTTGCATAGTATGCATGTCATGCTCACTGTTTAACCTGGTCATAACTGAAGTACTTCACTTGCAGAGAGCTGCACATTTCTCTACCTCAGTATCGTGTGGATGTGATCTATTTCTCTTTGTGTGAAAATAGACGTTATGTTGTAGCACCTGGTTCAGAAAGACACGCAAGTATATGTTGGTCAATAACAGAATTACAAAGTAGATCATGAGTGGTTCCTTTTTCTATTCTCAGCCTGTCAGATGATGCAATAATATGGAAATATGTAAATAAGGGGGGATTTGTTCTGACTTTAATGACTGAAAAGGAAATTTATTTGCAAATATATGCAATAAGAGTAAATAATTTTCACCAATAACTTATTTTTGTATTGCACGAGTCATACTTTGATCCTTTTTCTCTTTCTTAATGAGTCTTTTTCAATATAGCCCCAAAAAGTACTTGTATATATTGCTACAGTATATTGTTGAACATGTTGTATTTATATTACTGTAGTTTTACTTTAATGATGACACCATTGCTATTTATTTGTATTTTTTTTAAAACAAAATTTTCATTTTTTAGTATTTAACCTTACACAGCCAGTTATAGTGTACTTTTAAGCTCTGTGCCAGGGTTTGTTGACTGATGATGTCTTCTGATATTACTTGTATGGAAAACCACTATATGTATGATAATGACCATATGTATATTGTACAAAACCTGAATAAACTGCAATATATGGTATATCCTCAGTAGAGATCTTTGTCTATGTCGTTTTAATAAGAAGGCCTAGAAACAGTGACACATTTCTTTAAATCAAATGTCACATTATGATCAAAGGCTCTGGTCTGTAGTGACACGAGACTAAACCTCCTTACAGTCAAAGACCATGAACCCCCATTTTTGACAATTACTTTTTAATGAAGAGTAGTGAAAGTCTCTACTCAAGGTTACGATATTAATTCAAGTTGCTTTTAAAGAGGAACTATGTAGTTTGGGAGAAGAAATAAAAACTGAATTTGAATATATTCACAATATTAATGAGTTAATAATACAAACTCTGAGATGTATTATTTATTATGATTTAACTAAACTATTCTCAGAGGAAAATGTTTGAAGCTAGGAAGGTGGTAGGGTCCGCCACAAGTAAACAAAGTTAAACACAATGAAATTGTGTTGCCCTTTAAGGTCAGATTGTTTATTCAGTCATGTCAACAAAGAGCTTATTCAGTTCGTCTAGGCATAAAAAAACAAGTCAAGAAGATCTTTCTCTTCTGATTTAAATTGCTTTCAAAAACTTTTGCACCTTTAAAAGAAACTAAATGGATTACACAGTGTTATGCATGCTGAAACCCAAGTAAAATTACAGAATTGATAGCATGAATTAATTACTGAGTAGATGTAATCAGTTACTCCCACCCCCTGCATGTTGGTGGGTTGATTTGACTTTTACACTGTATGTTACAGCTGCTTGTTTCATTCATGCACTGAAACTTTTGAATACATGTTCTGGAAAGTGTTACTTGTAGATTAAACAAATGCATCATCATATAGATTACAAATGAATAGAATATTACAAACAGTTTTATTTTTACATTTCTAGGCTAGGTCTTGTAATATGACTCATAGCTACTGCAGGGTGGCAGGAAGTGTCTCAGGAACCTTCTTGTGGCTGTATGTGTTTACAGTGTCCTCAGATGTTATCACAGGATCACAACAGTCTTCTCAGAGGAGGGAAGTCTCCAGACTCTCCACCTACCCTCACGGGCCTGGGAGTTTTTTGATCGAGCTCTCTGGCAACCAATTGATAAAATGTTCTCCTCTGAGGGCGGGAATAGGGAAATTTATGATTTTTCTCGGAGGAGGGACTTCCTTCAGAGCGGCAGTTGGATGGCAGGCAGCTGCTGGGCTGACACGTAACTAAAGTTAAAGGTGCTACGGAGGCCTCGGCGGAGACTTGAGGTTCTCACTTTTTGCCCTTTTGGCGTCCCCGAATTTGGTTGGAAAAGTCGAGGCGTGCACGGGGAGGACCGGAGACCCGGGCAGGAGTCGTCGGACTCGGATTGAGCTGCGTTTTGAACGTCGCGGAGCAGTTTGACGTGAAGTCAGCCGAAAATCTGAGCGGCTACTTTGAAGTCGCAGCGGAGAGTCGCGAGTGGATGTGGCTATGCTAAAATAATGTCTACATCGGGAAACGTTCGCGCATAACTCGTATTTTTCAGCCTGGAAATGCTGGGGGACTGAGAGGAAGGCAGGAGGGGAGCGGAGGACCAGGAGGTGGAAAAAAAAAAAAAAAAGAAAAGTTGAGACCGAAGTTTCCAGCAGCAGAGACGGGGTTTTCTCGTGCAGACAGCGGGGAGGGGTGCGGGTCCAACATGGGAAACGGGGTGTGCTCCCGGAGGCAGCGGAGGATCTTCCAGTGTCTCCTGCTGGTCACCGTGGTCTGCGGGACGATGTACGCCGGGATGATATCGTATGAGATGCACAAGCAGCTCAAGAGGACGGAGACGATGGCACTGAAGTACCAGCAGCACCAGGAGGCACTCTCGGCTCAGCTCCAAGGTAAACACAGTGACAGTGTTGTGATTGAAAGGCTGGTCCGTCTCCGCGCAGGTGACGGAGTTGAGCGTGAGAGCGAACGTCACGCCGGACTCCACAGAGAAAACCGCGATTTTGTTGTTGTCGTGCTCACTCTCAAATGGTTACAACTTTTAACACTAACTTAATGACTCAGTAGGATTCACAACAAGCTATAGTTCAATTCGGCGCCGTAACATGTCACAATGTCCTCCTGTCAGCCTGACCAAAATACTGTCAGCCTGACCAAAAGACTAAGCGGGTGGTGGTTGAAACTGCATCAATAACTGCACTTATTTTGGGTGCGTTTCAAATGCAAGAAAGACTCCACAGAGGGTCCTCTGAGACTGTCTGCCATCTGACCTGACTGGACTGTAACTACACTGTAGCTCACCAGTGATTTACCAAGAGCCTGTCTTTGACCCCTTGACCTCAACTTGCCTTCTAATCTTGTGATAAATCCAGGTTATGGTGTGAGGGGATTGGGCTTTAAAGTTTAACAGAGAGTTCATTCTGTTGGACAGGTCTTCCTGCATTGCATAGCCCCACTGTAACACTGAAACTAGACCACAGAAACTCTACCCATTTTACTGCTGACTAAAGGCTATAACACACAGGCACACACACTTAAACACACACCTGGTACTGTGTCCCAAGGCTAACCTTAGCAGCATACAAATACCTTCAAGTCAGGGGACGGTCAGAACATCTGCGTCTGGCAGCCACATCTGGAGGAGCAGATGAGTAAACGAGGGCACAGTCACCTTGGTTTCAAGCAAAGAATTGTTAAGTTACGATATTTAAGTCTTTTCTCGCCACCCTGTCCACAGCCTAAGCCTTAATGCATTGTTTGAACTTGAGATACATAAATAAGCATTTTGTGTTCAGTCACATTTTTGCAGAAATTCAAATGCAAGCAAACCTCTTTTGCAGCATTAACCATTAATATATGATGTGTAGTTGGTTTGTATATATGTTAAAAATGTTTTTAAAATGGGTACTGATAGCAAGTCGTAGTTCGGGCTAAAACGGATGTCTATTTTCATGATCAGTTTGCTTATTGGGCTGAATCTTGTCTTGATTGATCAACTAACCATCTGTTCTGTGAAACGTTAGAACATCTTGAAAAATACTGCCTGCTACAATCTCTTGTCATCAATTGGCTTGCTTTGTTTAGCAGCCTGTGTTTGCTTGAAAAGACTAAATACATAAATCAACAATAAACTGGTTATGGATGAATTTGCTGTTGCTCTTAATCAGTGAATGGAATTTATGGCTTCAGCTCTAGTTTCAGTGTTGTGTTTTTAAATTTTGATATGGACCGGAGATTGTTCTTAAATAGCATCCGTGGCTTCCTGTCCTGCATTGTTAAGGTCTGTTGGCATTCAGCCACCAGTTATTTAGTCATAGTCATTAAACATTATGGCTACCAGTAAAAACTGCAACGTTCACACTTGGAAAATCAGTAAATCCTTTTGTATCATTGCCATGTTTGGAAAATACTGACACACTCAAATTAGTAGGCCAACAAAATGTTGTCTTGTGTCACTCCTTAAATGTTCGTATTACAAACTCTAACTTCAGGAATTGTCCCGCCTCTATAGAAGATTAAACATTTGTCCTGTAGTGACCTTTCTGATTTTCTCCCTACACATAAACACTTAAACACACAGTGCTGAGCTGACAGGATGTGAGGTTTCGTGTCATGCCATTATGCCATGAGTTTAAAATTAACAGCTGGGTGGAGAGCCCGCTCCTCCTTTGCTTCATGTGCGCAAAACAAGGTTCGTGCCCACATAAGGGAGTCAAATAGTGTCTCAGGGTTTTAGACCATGGACCTGTTAATTTAATACAACCTTTGATCCACCTAAACAGCAGTCAGAATCACTTCCTGTCATATGCAGCGCGGTTCAGCAGACCTACCATGTAGTTTTCCTTAAGCTCATACCAATCACATTTACATACACACCTACATAGGCTCTGTTTTCATGTCAAGCACTCTGTGACAAATTACATTGTTTAACAAAAAATAAGACCAGTTCTTAGACTAAGGGAGTTGGGTCAGGGTGGACAGCTGTCCCAAATTTAACAAGGTAAATGAAGAAAGGCATTGTTCATCTCTCACCTGTATCGTATATCAGTTTACCTCAAGCTAAACGGCCTCCTATAGTCTATTTTAGGTTGGCGTTGCACAAGTGGCTCCTATTTCGTATCTCTCAAAATATTTTTGTATCCAAAAACAGTAAGCGTGACAATATAATATGACAGTCTGAATGAAGTGGGTACTGCTTATCTCCATGTGCATCGCTCCACTTATGAACCACACCCTTACTTTTATGGAGAAGCGATGGATCATTCAACCAATCACAAGGCCCAAGCCACTTGATATCCACACAGCTGACTGTTGATTGCTGGTTTTTGTGTCCTATATTTAGAGGTGGGCCATAGCTCGGGGGCTGAGAGCCAACTTTATTGATTCACTGTTGCCCACTTTAACCACAGGCGGGCAGTTGTCAGTCATTTAAAAGAATCAACTGGCACTTTGTGGTTTTGTGTCCTCTCTGACAAATGTGTCACTGTGATTTAACACCCCTTCACTCCCTCATACACTGGTAACCACTCATTGTTTGTATGCCATTTGAGAAACATTAATCAAATGAAATAATTGCAGCTGTCTCTAAATGAGTGTTGTAATATTTTTTTCAGTATCGCAACTGTTTTTGCCTGTTGATTATCTTAATGAACACTCTAGTGGGAACAGATGGAATGGTTTGTTTTTATCCACGAGACAAAAGGAAAAAAAAATGCTGTTGTTCTTTGAGTTACAGATGCAATGACTCAGATTTTGTCAGGTTGAGTGCCGTCTCAGCAATAACTTCAAGATGGGATGACTTGAAAGAGAGAATTTGTAGAAATTGGTATTGGTGCCCACACAGTATCCGAGAGCAACGCCACTGTTCTATAATAATGCCAAGGTTTCTGTAACAAAATCATCAGATGTAATGCCAGATGAGCTAACTAGCTTACCTCAACTACAGTTAGCAGAAGTTAGTGGTTCTTTTAGCAACAAGTTATGCTATCTGTCCATTAGTAAGCTCTGTAAAATACAGAAAGTTAAGGCAGGAAGATAATAGGGAGATAGAAGGAATACTAGAGAATACTGTGACCAATTCCGTAAAGTGTCAGGCAATTCTTCCAGAAGATCCTACCCGCCCAGCCAAGGTGCATAAAACAAGTACAAAGTACTGGGGCACAGAGTCAGATTGAGGAAGACACCATTTACCCTACAAATCGGTGCACGAGCAACATGATTTTGAAGATGCTGTAAAGGTAAAATTAAGATTTATTTTGTTTACTGGGGAATTGGTCAGGTTGTTCTGCAGTCTCAGATGTCAAAAATGATCTCGCTTCAACCTTCATCTTCAAGTCCATTATTTGAGGAAAAGAGTTTTTTGCTGGGTTCCCACCTGTCTGAGGTTTCTCAGATTAACAGAGCTACAATTTCAGTGAAAAAGACATCTGAGCTGTGAAAACTCACACCCCCGTGCTTGCATCTTCTGAGTTACCTTTTGTGCAAAAAAGAAAAACAAATCAGTAATTTTTGTTTTATGCACAGTATGTACAGTATAAATATGGGTTTGCAGGGTATAATGGTACCTGTGTGGGTTATGTTTACCAGTAGGAGGCAGAAGGAAAGCCACAGGAATTACCATGAGAGGCACAAGTTTGAAAGCTGCAATATGTTTCAGTTTTGATAAAATATTGTGAAAGGGGGCAAAGGAATTGCCACCACCAGGCTGTAACCACGTGCCTGTGAAGAACATAGAATCAAAATGAGCTGAAATAATAAAGCAATATGCTTGTCAGACGTTTCACAGGACTCTTGCACTTACAATGAGAAACCTAAGAACTAGAGCTGTGAGAATGGTTGATACCCATCTACCAAGTAACACTGAAATCGGTGTGGTGAGAAAGATAACACACACCCAAACCACAGTCTGTTCACCCTGTTGCCGTCTGACGAAAGATTCGGACGTATCCGCTGCCATACCAGTAGACGACAGAGCAGCTTCTTTCCTCAGGCTGAGACTTGTGAACTCAACAGTCTACGATAGTAAATAGCAAATAGAAATGTCATTATACAAACTTAATTGCATAATACCAATTAAATGAATCATGAATCTTGTGATTAATATACTGTAAGTTGCAGTACATGTTTGAGACAAATGCTGTGAAGTAAAAAGCCAGGCACAGGTCAAGACACAAAGGAACCACAGTGTGCGTTATTAGAATTACCTGAGATCTGTGTTGAATCTCACTCACTCTTAGACTGAACTGCTCTCCTGTGTTTGTATGTGTGTACACAAGATGTGAGTGTGAACACACACACACACACACTCCTCAAACAAAGCCTTGTAGCCTAATTCCCTGTGTGATTGATAGTATTCACAGTCCACAGCACTTTGCCAACCCCAACCAATAGGCGAGTAAAGGTCATTACCATAGAGAGCTCCCTTGTTCTCTCTTTGCTGATGTACTTTTAACTGCACCTTGAGGGAAATGTTTCATTGGTCTGTGGGGGAACCCTCACACAATAAATGTTCATTCCCGTGCCCACTGAGGTTTGAATGAGATAAGGGTAACTGTAAAATGAATCAGTATGTGTTTGGAGGCTCTAGGGAATGTTGGTGATAGCGGTCTGTTCTGCTTTACAATTTTTACAGTGGAGCATTCATGGATGACTGATGGACTCTGAAACACAAGCAGATGATGGTGCAGGGTTAGGGTTGTTTTCAGCTGAATATTTGTGGAAGAGATTTTTTGAAGTCGCAGTTTGGAATGATTTTAAAGAGAAATAAAAGACAAACAAAGATAAATACAAGTATTATTTGTTTTATTTGTATGTTTTGCTTTCTCCCCTCTTTGTCTGTTACTGTTATGTTTTAAAAAATACTGAGATTTTGTTTGAAATGTACCATATAAGTATTGGCTTTGCCCTGTGGCACTATTAGTAGATTTGAATCACTCAAACAACTTCTTAGACTGTCGCTTCTTTGTGGGTGTTGCCCTGCTTGTCCCCTAGAGAGAGGGTGTGTGTGTGACTGGAGGGGCCTGAACTGAGCTAAATTTGGAGTAGAATGGCCTCATCTTTGGCTTTTTTCACTGTTCACACTGCTGAGAGGGCACAGGGCCTCTAACAAGCAGAAGGAAACATCCCTAATCTCATGTAGCTAGACATCCATCAGATCAAGCTCGGAGTGATGTGAAGAAAGTCATTCTGTCAGTTCAGATATCAAAAGAAAGAATTTGAAAGGCACATTTTGAAGTTTGTTGAATTCCTGCCAATATAAAAGTGAAATGTTTCTTTTAAACAACCTTATGAAGAGAAGTTATGACCATTAGAAAGCCTGTGACAAGAATCTCACATCTGTAAGCCAATGAACCAGACGGGACAGATCAGAAAGGTATTGGCCTTTTTATATGGAGATATATCTATTCATATGAATAGCAATATAATCCAACATCATGAGGCTTGGGCCAATATTAGATATTATAGAATATGGCAGTACAACCGTGTCAGACTAGCTGCACTATTTGCAGGCTGTTCTGTTATGTTTGCAATTCATTCTTTGCACTTCAGTCCAAATTTAAAGGTTATTATTTAATACTATTTTGTAGGGGTATCATGGTTCTCCAAATCCCCAATTCAATTAGATTTTTCGATTTCATGGTCACGATGCGATTTGATTCTCTGATCTTTATTTAGTTTTTTTTTTTCTTTTAGCACAGATGGCTATGCCCTTTTAGACTAGTATAGGATCATTGGATGTATGCCATGATAACTCACTATATCTTTTAATTTTTATTTCAAAACTTGGTCTACATGGTGTCATGAGTGATTTAATCTCCATTTTGCGTTAGCAATGTACTACACCAAGGCCTTTCTGTCAAAATAAGGTGGTCCTAACATTAAATCTTGGGGCCCTCCGCATGTAATCATGGCTAAAGAGAAAATACCAGTTGCAACATCTACAATCTGACAAATACGCCAAAAAGGGCTGCATCAGATATACCAGTTCACTGCTGAGCTCTGTTTATCAAGATGCCAGGATCCACTGTATACCGTGTCCTGGTTTCAATTCCAGTAAAATGAGAATGAAGCTGTCTCCGGCACCTGCATTTTTTGAAAAGTCATTTGTGAGTCTGAGAAGGGCAGTGTCTGTACCATGATTTTCATAAAAGCTTTATTGTCTCACAGGGCTGCCTGAAGCTGCCGTTAAACTTTCTGTAAATATAGAGATCGAGGCCAGTTTTGTTGAGAAGAGGCTTGATACTGGCTGTCTTGAAATAGTAAGTGACATAGCCCGAAGAAAGGGAGGTGTTCACTCTAGAGCATACAGGGCAAACACATCCCAAACATCTGATAAATATTAAGACACCATAACATCAGTGGCTGAAAATTGGACCATTGGGTGAAAATTATGGACCTGATACCTTAAATGTTATGAGAAAGGCTACAAAGAAAAACACCTCACCACTAGATGCATTTAATGATTTAAGAGTAGTCGGGTTTTAAGGCACCCACCAATATTGGAAAGAGTTTTGGGAAAGGGCCTATATAAATATTTGACTCTCACATTCTTATCCAGATTATAATGTGACATCAACAGTGTCTTCATCTGTTAATAATCCCCTTTTGTGTTTCTCCACCGACACTCCCCCCACCTGAACTCTATTATGTATGTGTTTTGTTGAGCCAAGGTGAGAGACGTAAAATCTGGCTTTTGTAGGAATAACAGTATTTAGAGCGGAGTTACAGAGAAATTCAAACCCATTCAATATCAGCAGATCTGGTTTCACAGCCTCGGGCAGAGAACAGAAAAGAAGACTTTGCAGGCGTTTTCTCATTAAAATGTGAGAGTGCACACACAGATTTTATATGCAATTTCAGTCAGGACTATGGTGTCAAAATGAACACAGGAGTGATCCGAAACAAGCAGTTACTCAATTGATTAGTTAAGTTGACACGTGTATAAAGACGGATGATTCTATGGTTAATGACTTGGACCCAGAACATGTTTATAAAAGTCAGATAAAGCAAGCACTTTTAAACAAGAACAGTCCACCATTGTTGTTGGTTGGCATTTAAAACACTCATTAAAAACAACTCCTAAACCTCCCCTATTGCTATGTTTCAGTCAGTGTTGGAGGTTACAAATTAAACTTCTAGCGTACGACCTCAAAAGCGTTTCAAGTGCACAATGCCAAAAGTGAACCAAACACGCAGCATATGCACACTAATGCTACATATCAGACATCATGTCTGGAGAGAGGGTTGTCTGACATCTCACAATGATGACAACACACATGGGAAGGGACTAGGGTGTGTTTGTAGACTGAATGAAATGTTCACATATCAAATATAGAAAGTGCTGTATTCAATGTACAATGGAATCGTTTTTTTTTTTCTTGTAATTCTTGTAAACTCTTGCCAAAGAAGACTTAATTTTGTTCCAGTCAGCCAAGTTTTATCTTCACTTTTTGTGTCTGGCACCTGGACCGCTTTGAGGTCGGAAGTTGGGAGTTTGAGACAGGAAATTCAGTCCTCCACGATGACCAGAAGGCAGCATTAGTCTGGGCCGACTAATAAAATAATGGAACTTGGAGCAATGATCTGATGTAGCGCAACCATCACTGGGGCTGTAACCATGTCCCTGTTAAGAAGACATGTTCCTACATTACCAGAGGCTTAAATAGTTCCATTAGCTAACCAACAAGCTATTGAGGTAATCGGTTTGTATTTAATGTTTGTCTTTCTTTTAGTTGAGACATCCATTAGTTACCTTATAAAACCAGAATTCCAAGTCTGTCTCATTCTTTCTCTTACAGTGTCTGTGTGTGTGTGTGTGTGTGTGTTTTCTTGACTGTCTCTTTCCCTTCAGTCTCTCCTCGTCTGTATATTTATCTTTGCACTCCCTCTCTCATCTGTGTGAGCTTTCCTCTTGTTTCACTCTGCTTCTCTTTTTTTGTCCACTTCTTCTCTGTTGTTACAGTCACGTCTACCTCCTTCACTTTTTCAACCTTCCGCTTCTTGATATCTTGAATGAAATTCTAAAGAAATTCTGCATATCTAAGAGTTTATCTCAGAATCTGTTGAGTTGGCACTCAGAAGGAGGAACAGCCACATCATCAGTTAGACCGCCCAGCCCCCCAACCCAAAGGCAGAAGAGTCACACAGAGAAGAAACTGGAGGAAGAGATGACTTAGTATTCACATACCAGGTTGTCTTGTTCTGGAGGGGTTGTTTTCTTTTACAAGATGGGTGATTTAGAGCTGGCACAAGACCACAACAAGGGATTAGTGCCAGAACACATGGTAACTCAATGATGATTTAAGCATTGGTGTACATTTTCATATTTAATTATTGCGGTAATGGATTATTTGAACAAATGAACTGAGGTTATGGTCACACAGTGTTTATACGCAAAGTGTTGATGATGGCAGCTACTGTTATTGTCAGCCACCAAAACAAAGAAACTTACCAGCCAATTTTGAAAAGAAAACAAATCAGACAAGGGAAGTTATTGAGGTGAGGTACTATTATCTACTAAATACATTTATTCTTATATCTAAATGCACATATAGAACATCAATGAGCTGAAAGTCTTTTTTTCGCTTTTACTGTGCATCCTCATGTGCAAACGAAATGGCCTTAAAACACTGATGGAAGGGAACTAAGTAAATGTACTTCGGTACAATTTTGAGATACTTTGAGTATTTCCATTTTTTGGATCCTAAATATTTTCACTCCACGACACTTTGGTGGCAAATATTGTACTTTTTACTCTCTATGATTATTTCATAACTTTAGATACTTGTTACTTTTCAGATTGCATGTTGCATCAGAGCAAAATCAACCCATGTTTAAAAGAGTTTTATTTAATTTACAGTCTGATGAAAGAAAAATCCAAACATTCCAATAATCATAAAAAGAAATGCTAAATATTCGATCTAAGAATGGGCCAGGCCGATAATTGGTCGACTCATAGTGTACAGTATACATGTATGTGAAATATATGTATAATTTACTTGTATTTATATTTTGAATCTGAATCATGAAAAAGTGTCCTTGAATAAAAGTCCATATTTAAACTGAGTAACATGTATATTCACTTTCATAAGAAATTGCTAAGAAGAGATTAATGTTTTATAAATCTATAAGTGTAAGTTTTGAATGTATTAAATGTGAGCATGACCCGTTTAGATGTTTACTGTTCAAATTGAATCATTCAAATATTTTCCCCCCTTTCCTTCCATTCATCTTCCCCAATCTTCCTTCCTCGTGTTTCATTTGGTTTTTGTTACCAACTCCAACTCACTTCTGCCAGATTATGTACAAACAAACGCACACGCACACTGATCACACTGATCCTCAGCAGTCTGTTTGTCTAGACTATTCAGGCTCACAGGAGGTTTCTGGAAACTTCACCCAGTCAACTGCCTCTCAGTGAGGCTTCATTTGGATGAACAAAAGCCAGGATGGGTAGAGCAGGGGAGATGAGTTTTGACAAGAAAGGGCCTGCAGCGTGCAAACCTGCCATTACTAAATTATCTGGTACATTGTTTGCTTGTGTAATTAACTGTTGTGTCTGCTTCAGAACACCATGTTATGCTGTGTTACTGTATCTCTGCGGCTACAATGACCCCAATTCCCCACAGGGATTATTTCCGTTTCATTGGATTCCATCTTGAATCTGATGAAGAAGGCAATAGAAGAAGAATGTGTGTGAGAATGTGGGGAGGACAGCTGGAGAGATTAGAAGTGAATGTAAGAGCTAAAGCAGGATCTCATTTCAAATAAAGTATATGTATAGTATAGTATACAGTTATAAAAGAATGTCAGGGAATATTTTTCACCACGAATTATGTTCACATTATTTACCTCTCAGACTGCTTCACAAACTCTCCTGTAATCACCTGTATTTCCTCATGATTTTACTCGTGGCAGACACCACCCACCAGCCACAGAAGCAGCCTGAACCGCACCACAGTAGTAGTTTACAGTGTGTAAACGCCTTTGGACCACCGGTCTTGTGAGGAATACCACAGCTTCCTGTCGATGGAGAAGCTGTCATGTACTCAGATGAATAAATATCACACCTGGCTCCCGCATCAGCCATGAAATGCACATCCGCTTTCTGTCTAAAATGAAGTGTCACAGTTTGTGACTGTATGTTTTGTGCAGTGTACATATTTGTGTTCAGTCTCTCGTTTTGTTTAGTTTACCGTCTGCCTGGCCCAAACAGATTTCACCAAACCTCCGTGTTTTCTCTCCCCATCCCTCTCTTCCCCTCCATCTCTTTCTTTACATGTTCAGTGGTGTACGAGCATCGCTCCAGGTTAGAGAAGTCTCTTCAGAAAGAGAGGTTAGAGCACAAAAAGACCAAAGAAGGTGAGAAAAACATCACTTAGCTCTGACTTTTGAAGGATGTCTCCATTCTAAGGGGCTGTGGGGAATTCTGATTAGAGACTTTTAATAAAAGCCTGGATGACAGTATTATTGTAGGTCACTTTGGACAAAGACTTCTGCTAAATAAAATGTGTAATTGAACGTAATGTAATACTGGTTTTAACTCCATCTGTAGGATCACAAAAAGTATTTTACAAGGGAGCATATGCCATTTGTCTGAAGGAACTGAGATGAGTCTTTGTTTTGCAAGAAAGTAGAATGAACCTCAACTTTTATGTCAGCATCATAGTGTTGTATTCTTCATCAAATCAACAAAGCATTGTGTTTCTCATATGTCTTTGGTGAAAATTAAATAATTAATTCAAGAAAAAATATAATGGGTTGATCCATGCTGTTTCTCTTTTCTAGATTATCTGGTTTATAAACTGGAAGCACAACAGTCGCTCAACAAAGAGAAGGTGTGTTTCCACATAATTACCCGCTCTGCTCTGACTATCATCATGTATGGATATCTTGTACAAACCGTTTAATCCATCTCTAATTGCCTGACCTCCATGTTTTTCTGTTTGCTTGCGTTGCTTTGTTAATTCGTAAAGTGCTTTGTAGCATAACTTTGTGTTTTGAAAATCACAAGGCAAATGCTGCTACATCGCCCCCCATCAGATATAATTAATCTCTCCGCCATTATCTGTTGTAACAGTACCATTAAGCCTGGCCTACAAAGCCATCCGTTTCATTTTTTGTTGTGATTGTTTCTTTTATGCTCAAACAGCAAGATGCCAGCAGCAGATTGAACTCTCTACAAGTGCAACATCAGATGCTGAAGGTACTGATCATTAGAACAAACACAATCTTATCTCGTCTATTTCTCTGACTGAACCACGCTACATCCTCCCTCTCTTTGATGTAAAGTTGATCTGTTTGTCACTTTTGCTGTCACGAGTGTATGCTTTTATGTTACGTAAAAACAACCCCTAGATCATATGATGACGGCTCTTCTTCTTTTTCCTTTTGATCAGAACCAGCACGACGACCTGAAGAAGCAGTATTACGAGCTGCAGGACCAGCACCAGGTTCAGGGCGAGGACCACAGCCGGCTGCTGGACGAACACAAAGAACGCTACGACAAACTGCAGCAGGTCAAAGAGGTGGAAATCGGTCAACTCAAAGGTACTGATGGTCTCTCACCCTCTCTCTCTCTTACACACACACACACACACACACACACACACACACACACACACACACACACACACTTCTTGTCATATGTACTGTATTTTAACGCCACTCAGTTGGACACACGTATCATACAAATGCAATGTAGTGTTTTGAAGTCATGACATCATCAAACATTCTTTGTCTCCATCTTCTGACTTTATGAAATACTGCATGTCTGAAGCCAAGTCTATGTCCTTTATGAGCAGATGCTTGGTTCTACACTATTTAGTGTCTTACATTTCCAGCCTCATCACTTAAAATGACTTACTCATAGACAAAATTATGAGGCCACTGCTTCAGGCAGGTATATACTGACAAGTGGCACCAGGGTTTGTAACGCGACTCGTAAGGATAAAAAAATACAAGCGATTCAAATTATTTTTCAGTAGAATATTGATCCTGTTTAATGCATTTCCTGTTTAGATGCATGCTTTCTGTTAACGTGTTTGCTGTTTCCGCTCTGTGGCAGATAATGTATATAACTTGAGGGAGGAAAATAAACAGCTGAGGAAGGCTCACCATGACATCCACACACAGCTACAGGATGCACAGGTGAGACTAAATAAAAAAGAGAATTGTCTTCTGTCCGTTTGTCATCTTTTAGTGTGTAGAGACGCAAAATGTTGCCATCTGAAATTTGAAATGCTATCTGCTTCTCTGAAATAGAAGAAATAAGTCACTCATGCAAATGTGACAGCAAAATTGGAAAAAAAAACACATTGACTTGGCTTGAATGCTTACTTCAGCTGTAAAATGTGAAACTTTGATAAAAATAAACACGTAATTTATGCTTTTTGGTTTCACATTTGTGTTCAGGTTCGCCATCAGGACCTGAAGGCGGCGCACGACCACCTCGCACTGACGCTAGAAGACCACAAGAGTGCACTGGCTGCAGCTCAGGTAGGACAGCAGCAGCACAGAGAGGCAGGCTGACTCTTTACTTCAGTCGGCTGATTGATGCTGGACTGCTGCACCACAAGTGTTTTGGTCACATACGTGTTTTTTTTTCTCCCCATCCAGTGTTGCTAATTTAATTGGAAGATTTAGACCTGTAATTTATAGAATGACTGGAAAGTTGCCCGGTGTTCGGGAGTTTCTGTTCCCTCCCTGTTTCCTCCCAGCCTTATCTTAACTTTTGCTTTCTTAATAAAGCAGCAAAAATATTTGATGCAGTGGTCTGTAAAATCTCCAGTAGAGAGGAAGTAAAGATGCCAGAGGTTTTGCTTGGTTTTTGGGTAATTATATCAGTTGTTGCTGTTTCCCCCTGAGAGCATCCTTTGAAATGCCCGAATGGTTTATTGAACATTTGAAATGTTCGTTTAAAATGCTTTTCTCCTCTTTGTCTGCATTGATGGATATTCACTCACTATCCTCTCTCTCTCCCTCTCTTGTCCGTCTGCATTTGCTGATGTATTTTAAAGCCTGTCCTGGTTTCTATTGCTTCTGGTTGACCAGGCACAAACACACACACTCACAAACAACTCTTTCCTTCACTCCGGGGGGGGGGGTTTGGTTTAGTCGAGGCTGTCAGAGCAGTGGATCTAAAACACGTTCCAGCCAATCAGCCAGAAAGATTTAATGGAGGGACAAGTGGGGGGGTTAGCAAACATTTCTAGAATTTAGCCCCGGGTCTGGTTAGAAAGTATGTGTGTCTGAATAAAAGGTGGTGGGGCTGATCTATTGTGAGGTCATTTCCTTCCAGTCACTTCTTTTTCCCCTCTCTTCTCTGTATAATTGTGAAGTAAAGTACATTTCCCTTTCTCTCGGCAATCAACAAGGATGCAGAGAGACTAATTACAGTACATTAAACCTGACAGTAGAGGTTGGCATCTCCATGGCTCGCTGCTGCAGACAAGTTGAGAAACAAGAGTGAAGATAAATCCACTTTTAATACCCGAAAAGTAAACTCCGAGTGAGTTCTCCTCCCATAGGTAAAAGGCCCCTTACTTTGTATGTGAACGCACCCTGCAAAAGAAAATATATGTTTTTGGTGCAAACACAAGAAGATCATTTATGACCAGAGGGATTTAAATATGCCGGACTTTTAAGAGATTTATGATTCGCCCAGAATTTTCTTATTGTTCCTCCTGTCGTTATGTCGGTTCTCCTTTAGATGCAGGTGGATGAATACAAGCAGCTGAAGGACACCCTGCACAGTCAGATTCAGAGACAGTCTGAACAAAACCGTGCCCCTCCGCAGCCACAAGCAGCTGCCGTAGCCCCCGAGTCCCACGTTCATGAAGCCCAGCAGGACGAGCCACACAAAGATGAGCCTGCCCACGAGGAACGTCACCAGCTACACCAGGAAACGGAGTCCAAGGTAATGTGGGATTCTATGGGAACACTTTGCTATCGGTGAATATGAAAACACACAAATGTAATTATCTATCTCCTTGCCTCGTCTTCAGTTGGACCATCAAGGGGAGGAGGTGCACGGCCAGCCCCAGCACACCCTGTCAGACAAGGAGGACGATGGTGAGGGAGAGGCCGAGAGGAGAAGGGAGCTGGCGGAGGAGGAGATGGCTCAAGCAGGACAGCCTCAGAAGCTGGAGGAGGACCCGGACCAACAACAGGATGAGCAGCAGGAGGAAGAGGAAGAGCAAGAACCGGAACAGGCAGACGAGAACGCCCTGGAGCGACAAAGGCGCCATCCACAGCCGGTCAGGACTGTTTTAAGACCAGTGATTCTCACCTAAACAAGACTGAGACCCGCCTTCAAAGGATTTCATTTAAAATTAGTTTACATATGGTGTTGTTAAACCTGTTTCAAATAACACTCTTTGAGCTCTGTCACAAACCTTCCAATCTTAGATTAATCATGTGTGTCCTTATATCGGGGACACAGCTACTGCTCAAAGTGGAGTGCTAGTCATTTAGTTGTAATTCCCCAGAATAAATTACAACCTTTCCTCAGTGCTTACCTCTTTGATTAATGACAGCTTGCTCATTATGTGTTGTGCTCGTTGTTTTCTGCTGTCATTTTCATCTATTAAACTTCCCCAACGGATGAATTATGCCCTTCCTCTACCTTTATGTCTCAAATTAGCAAGCACGTCTGTGTGTTTAAGTCGTTCTAATTCTCTACACTCTACAGTACATGCTGTTCCTTTTTGCATCCATTTGTCCTCTCAAAAAAGGGTCCCCATCTGGAGCTGCACCCAGAGGCCCAGCTGCAGCACGAGGCGCACGCCCAGGTGGAGCGTGAGAAGTCAGCCTACGAGCAGCAGCAGGAGCAGCAGCGCCTGGAGGCTCATCGGGCCGAGGAGCGTAGGCAGATGCAGCTGCATCAGGAGGCCCTGCAGGCCCAGAGAGACAGGGAGCTGAAGGAGAGGGAGCAGAAACTGAAGGAGGAGCAGGAGCGAGAGCAGCAGCAGCACAAGGAGGCCGACAAACGGGAGAAGATGCTGAAAGACGAGCATCAGAGGTCAGATGTAAATTAGAATCACAGTCACTTGAAATCAGGCGCACAAGGAGTTTGCCCAAATGACAAAAAATACACTTTCTTACTTAGACTTAAAGGTGTGAAGCAATGCAGATAGATTCAATTTTCATTCATTCATTTTCAGTGTGGAAATACTTCCTGTAAAAGTCCTGCTTTCAAATTTGTAAACATTACATACAGCCCCTGTAACCTATCATCACATATCATGTTTTATTTATCGATCATATTTTGTATAATTACTCAGGATCTGCAAAATAACTAATGTAGTTGAGTAAGAAGTATTTATTTCTGAATTGTACTGAATGAGAAGTATTAAGTCTTCTTGACAAGAAGAAGGTGAAATGATGAACTGACCTACACCTGGTGGGTTTTACCTTCAGTCGTGTTGGAAATAAAGAGCAGCTCAGTCAACCGTGGCTGTCAGCCATTTTCTTAATTATTTTTGTCTTAAAGAAATGTCATAAGGAACCCCTAATAAGTGTTTTATTGATTCATGTGAGCCGGTGATAAAACCTCCTCCCTGCTCACTGGAAGTAGTAATTCGCAGGGATGTTTGCCGCTCTGACTTGAACATTAACACACACATTGACGATCCAGGAGAAAGTCTTTAAAGCAGATGTTTCTACCTAAGGGACAGTTCTACCACACAAATGCCATACAATGACATGTTGTTCTGCTTTGTTGTGGCTCCTCTGACTGTCAGGAAGAGAAGCGAGTACGAGAATATGGACAATGATATTGTTCAAGGAGACGAGGATCATCACAACGATGACGAAGACGGTGAGACAGGTGAGGAGAGATTACCAGTAAAAACAATAAAATCCTGGATGAACAGTCCAAACAGTTTATCATTGCATCCTCTTAAAATACATTTAAATATGTTTTGTGTGTGTGTGTGTGTGTTTTAACAGAGAGAGATGTTCATATGTTACAAGAGGAGGAGGAGGAGAAACAAGAAGGGGATCACAGAGTGCCGCCACATCAGCAGGTGACGCCATCTCTCCATCTGTTCACACGGGCGTCCAAGTCATCTGTCCTTCCTCTCAGCCCATCAGCTCACTTAACATTCACACCAGTGTATCATGTGTCATACGTCCACTCAGCCATCCGTCCACAAACCGCTTCTTTCATCCTCCCTGCCCACTGTCCTGCGCTGGCACATTCGTCTTCCACCTGTCAGTCAAACCCAGCAGTTTATTAAGTCTCCTGAATACCAACAAGGCTATTAATACAACATTACAGTACACTGACTGCCACCATCACTTAATGCTGCCACACAGTCAGTTATTAATCCTCTACACTACAGTCTTAGTGCTTCCTTTTCATCACATCAGTTCCTATATAATATATGTTCCCCACCATCACCCTCTTTTCCTGTGTCGTCTCACCCCGATCTCTTCGTCTGCAGGGTGTCGACGGTGAGCTGGACCCAGAGGACGACCCCAACAACCAGGGAGAGGACGAGTTTGAGGAGGCCGAAGAGGACCAACACCACCACAAGGTCCCAGAGGAGGAAGAGGAGGTGGTAGAAGAGGAAGAGGAGCCGGCAGCGCCAGCCCAGCACAGAGACACACATCCACAACAGCCTGCTGTGGAGGAGGAACTGGTGGTGAGTGATGGGCCGGAGGATGGTCAGACACTCAGAAGCTGCGTTCAGCATCAGTCAAGTAGTTTTTTTACTTACGTGTGTGTGTGTGTGTGTGTGTGTGTGTGTGTTCAGATGGCTGGAAACCCAGATCAACAGGAAGACATGCTGGATGACCAGTACCAGGAGGAAGTGGAGGATGAGGTGTGGAACACTGATGCTCTGACGCACACTTTATATATTAGGAATAAATCTGTAAACAAACTGTATGGCTCACCACTATATGAGACATATATATTTGTATTTACATTATTACTTTCACACAATTCCTTTGTCTTGTTTTTGGTGTCCTGAAGGCGCAGGAGGACATAGCTGGTGGGCAGAAGAGAGAGGAGGTGGAGGAGGAAGGAGAGGATCCATATAACGAGGACAACATGGAACAGGTAGGTTCTTCTGCAGGGAGGCAGACTCAGGAGATCTCTGGCCATTTCCTCAAGGCTCAAGGCATTTGAAATTCTACAGTACCGCATTTTTATCCCCACTGCTCAACTTTCTCTTTTTCCCCAAGTAAACATTCAGGCTTCAATGATTTATTGAGCAGTGGTCAACTATCTAATTTATAGCAAACTATTTTAACACTCAATCACTTTGAGTAACGTTTTAAGAAAAAAAGGAAAATTATTAAATGGGGTTATTCTGGTGTCTTTACGCCTCTACGTGAGTAAACTGATTATTTTTGTGGGTGTGAACAAAAAACGTTTGAGGACATCATCTGGGGCGTTGGGTAACACTGATGGACATGTTTCACGATCATCTGACGGACCAAAAAACACCTTAATCCGTAGATTAACAATTTAATCTACAATGAAAATAATTGTTTATTGCAATCCTACTAAACATTTACCTCAAAAGATCCCCAGGTGGTGCATAGGAAAGTCCCACTGAGTGGTGAAAGTGCCTGTGTCAAATCAAATCAAATCAAATACATTTTATTTATATCACATTGCATCAGTGGGCTTTACAAATCTGTACAGCGAGCAGCATCCTCTGTCCTTAGACCCTCAATTTCAGACAGGAAAAGGTTGCCATCGGTGTCAATATTTTGTGCGCTTTTTGACTTTACAGTGAAACCCCCTGCTTCTGGGTTGATCATCTGCCAATTCATGTTCATGGAAGGAGGTAAGGGACATTAGAAGTCAGTTGTGCTACATACGTACTCTGAAAGTTAAAAAGGTCGATCCTCAGATAAATGCACCCAAGATGAATTCAGAAACTGCCTTCAGACGAGCTGTCAGAACTTCTGTTAGGTTGTTGTGTCACAACTATACAGTCACCATCCCTCCTCACTGGGCTTTCCAGAAGAGACAGGCACTAAAACATGGAAGGCAAAAGGGGGAATAGAGGTGGTGCAGCAGTTAACAGTATGAGAATAATTATGTTTTTTGAACATTGTAAGCATGTCTAGTCCACATTTTCTAGCAGGCACCCAACTTAGAAGTAATTAACCTAAAAATGAGCTAATTATATGTATATACATTAAAGACTACTTGCAGTTTCAATATTCAACCAGGGTGTTTGATGGTTAAGACAGCAGAGTCTTAACAATAATAATTTACACAGCATTGAACGACTGGATGATCCATTTTTATTCCTTGGGGGGCTTCTAAGTGGTCCCTGTCCCAGCTCTAATATGAGCTGAGTGTGTGTGTGTGTGTGCGTGTGCCTCTGTTTTGGCCCTGAAACTTGAACCTTACCCGTGTGTGTTCTGGTAAATGAGAGAGATCAGGTGTTGAGTCTGTTGCGGTGTCATGTCACCATCAGGGCTTGGTTTATTTCATTGGGAAATCTGGATGGAGAAGCTCACACACATTTTATATTCTTTAAATATAAAATGTCAATCAAGTTTTGTACTAGTCCTATTTACACACGTTTGTAAACGGTATGGTATGTTTAGTCGGCCATTCTTAAGAAGTGATGTGATCTCCAGTGATCAGTAATATACAACCCCTCTGAAAACCAGCAGCCCTGCTTGCTGAAGTGTCCTTGAGCAAGACATTTGACTCTTCCTCTTGCTCTCTGTTCGGTAACTGACCCTGACTCCCGACCTCCGTAGACTTAGACAATGACATTCATTTATTTATAATCCCTTGAGGGATTGTTTTGTTTGTCCAGTTAATTTTGTTTGTAATTATGAATGTGTGGATTTGTTTTGTCTGGAGGTCTGGAGGAGTTTGTGGTTGTTCCAAAAGACTTCAGATTTGTTCATCGAATAATTATCATGCAGATGAAACACGTAATTTAAGATCTTATAACTTGAGTTGACGGTGTATCTGAAAGGTTCTTTGTCCTTCCACTTCTTGTACTGACTTGTGTTTCATACTCAGAGCCAGTCACCTCATGAGTGGACATACTTGTGTTTCTCTGTAATTCAAGCTCAGTGGAGCTTTCAGTCCATTCAGCTTCATTCATCCACTCTTGTCCAGTTGTTCTGACGGAGGTGTTTTATCCTGCTGGACCTTTTACAAAAGTGGCTCTGCTTCCATTTATACACAATAGATTTGAATTCCAGTGTGTTACAGTCCTACAGATTGATAAGAAGTAGGAACATGCTAATATGTGAACACCCTCACAAATCTGAGATTTTATAGGGATTGACTTTGTTTTTAAACATTTTTGTGAATTTAAAAAGTTAGCTATGCTATTGCAATGTTTACATACTTGATTCCTTCCTCCGTGTCTAAAATGGCACGTAAGCATGAATTAAAAAAAAAGTCTGACAAATAATATTTCCACAGAAGTTAAATTTTGTCAGGAATTCATGTACGTGTAAAAAATTATCATCTTTTGTATCCAGTATCCAGAATGTGCTTATAAAGGCTAATAAATAGCTGTGTGCTTGTGATCTCCTCCAGGATGAAGTCAAAAACCAGGAGGGACCAAGAAAGGATGGTGATCATAAAAAAGAGGCAGAGAATAACGAGGAAGAGAATTACGAAGAGGAGGAAGAGGAGGCGGAAGATGAGGCAGCTGGTCGAGACAAGGGAACCAATCGGAGGGCGGAAATGTAAGACAGACTTTGAAGACTTTTAGTGCCTTTTCGGTCGCCCCCCATGGAGCCAATCAGGTCTTTCTTCCCCTCGATACCCAGAGGAATAAAACCAGCCATCCGTTCAGAATTCCAAGTAGGAAAATTGGGATTATATGCCTAGAAGATGGGATGCTATTCCAAACACTGTGGGATGGAACTGAGCAGCTTACACTGTGGAAACGGACAGAATTCATTAGGTGGAAATGGAATATATACTGTTTTGTCTGTTTTTATTATTTTACTTTTCTGTCTACTTGCACGTCTGCCTGATTGCCTGATGTGTCTTTTTTTTTTTTTTACCAGGCAGAGAATGTATTTTCATCGTGTGCTGTCTTTGAGTATGTGTAAAGAAAGCAAAGATAAATTATGTTATTCTGATGTCCTCATGTTTCAGACCTTCATATGTATGTTTTTATGCAAACAGTCGTATTCTTTGTAGAGCTCAGATTATTTTAATTTACCTCCTGTCATTCCAATCAATCAAGTCGTTTTCTGTTATTTATTCTTGATTGTAACAACTCTGACAATCGTAAAAAGTTTGTGTCATGATGGCTTTTACCGACTTCTTGAAGCTCATTTGCAGGAGTACTTCCACAGGATGTTTCTACAAATGCCAGTCGAAAGAGACATTTCTGGTGAAGCCGCTCTGTGCTTAAAGTGTCACACTGACATGTGCCTTTCCATTCTTGGAAACCTCTTCTAGGTCTTAGTCATTTTACAGTCAAAAAAGAATTTCAATAGGAAAGGAGAGATGAGAGGAGGCCAGATGGTGCTGAACCTGTCGCGTAGTGCTTCAGCACAGCCTTAAATTGGGGCTGTTTTAATGTTGACTGCTGGTGTGAATTAAATTCACAAACTTCTGCAAAATCTGTAGTCTACTGTACAACGTGCAGTAAAAATAAATGCTGATAATTTGTACATTTTTTCCACCAGTTATATTTGATACAAAACAGTGGGATTTTGATTGTATTGAACCACATTTGTCACATGAGCGGTGTGTGTGTGGAATAAAGAGGTCAAAGGATTTCAGGTCATTGAGCTTGTGTTGTCTGATTCTATACTTTCACATTTTTGAGGACACAATTCAAGCTCTTGAGTCAGTCTTTGGTAGAGAATTAATGTGGGGGAGAAGATGGAAGTATTATTATTATGTAGTGTTAGAAGTTCATTTTCAAATGTTATCTACCATTTAGCCGTTTTGAATGTTCTCGTAGCACGTAAAGCTTTGTTAAGATGAGCTGTAAGAAAACTTCAGAAGAAGAAATAAAAAAATTAAATTTTTTATAAAATTGATTTATTCCTCTATAACTATTTCCTCGGCATTTAGGAAAGAATATAAGATACTGCGGTCCAAGCAATTCTTGCAAAAAACAAAAATAAAATGTAGTATTTGGGCATTTAAAAGTTTAAAGCAAAATAAAAGATCTTTTCCTTTGTGATACCAACTTTTGATTATTTCTTTTAAAACAGACTTGATGAAAATCAAGGACTTGGTTACTAGAGGCAAAAGGAATTTTTTTGGAACATTTAGATTCATTACAGTGTTAGTCTGGTGGGACAGTATAGTTGCTAAACAATGCTATTTTGCCACGGGGAAATTACACCCTGGGTACATAATCTGAAACCATTAACCAACCATTAATCAACTTGTGGATAAACAGAAAATTAATTTCCAACTTTTTTGATAATCGATGTTTTGAGCAATTTTGCGATTAAATAATGGCAATCTTTCTCTGGTTTCACCTTTTAGATGTTAGGATGATCGTGATGTCTGATCGTACACAAATCTAGACTCAATGTTTCTAAGTATGTATCTGACATTTTAAAGAAAAAAAATGATGGATCAATTCATCGAGAACAAAACAGGCGAACTTATTGTGAATCAAAATGAAGCCGTTTAAACTGAAAAAATATCTGTAATAGCAAAAAAAGTTGCATGAAACTAAAAAACATAAGATCAAGATCAAAAGCTTTGAAAGAAGAGAGAAATTGTAAAAAAAAAAAAATTCTGAAACTGTAATAAGATCTAAATTAAAGAGTGTTCGGCCTGCCCTTGTCTCCCTTGATAGGTGAAGACGTGTCAATCCCCCGAATCTTCAACACACGATGCTACAACAATAATCGCAGGCAACTATTTAGCTTCCTAGTGATCATAAATATGTATAATGTATAAATACCGAATCTGCATTTTGCCGGAGAGCAACTGGAGATCCCGTGAAGCATCCGGGGGGGAAGTTGTTTGGGATGCTCCGCTGCTGTTGTTGTCCTGTCGCCTGACGTGACTGATAAAATGGAAAGACGCGCATACTCTCAACTCACATTCCTCTGTCGAGTCTATTTTCAAAGAGTGACAAGATGATCATAAATATGTATCAAGCAGGAGGAAAAGGAAACCATAAATATTCATGCTCGAGTTTACAGATCACGGGGCGCTCGAGTCGATCACGTCTGCACCGCGAGACACACATCTTCTCCAGGACAAATCCTGCCAGGTCTGTTCCTCCTCTTCACCTCCTTTTTTTTTTCTCTCAGGTTAGGAGCTGAGAGGTTAGAAGACTGCGCGGGAACTCGCTCACATGGGAAATGGACCGACAAATCAGGATGAAATTAAAATCAAACGAGGGGCGGTTGACAGAGAAAGGCAATTAGCTCTAATGAACAACATTTGTCCCCGGCACAGTCTCAATCAAATCATCCTTCCTCTTCCCGGTCTCTATTTACGCGCTTACCTCTCACTTCCTGTCACCGTCCCTGTGATTTCTCCCTCTCTGCCTCTCGTTTTTTTTTCTTCTTCTCTCTCTCTCTCTCTCCTGCTCTCACCCCTCCGCTGCTGTGCGATTGTTGATCTCCCAAGAGGGACCGTGGGATGCTGCAGGAGTACGAGAGTAACAGGTGTCTCATTACTGTGCTAATAGCAGGCCACGGGGAGACGCACGCACGTGTTCACAGTGACGAGCAACGGCAGAGATGAGAACTCCTCCACAGTCCTCACATTCCTGCGCTCCTCTCAGTCATCATTTCATGGCTGAATTACCAGGCATGAATAATTCCAACGTGTCGATGCCTAGAGCCCGCGTCTATCTTGAGATGCGTGCCCACACGACTGCCACCCAATTCTAAAATCTCCCATTTAACGCCAATGCAAGATTTACTTGAAAGCTGAAGCTGCAAGCTATGAAAAGGCGTTTTTTTTTTTTCCTCCTTCCACCCACATTTTCTTTTTTTTGGGGGGGGGGGTATCAACTCAAACTCCTCTCCTATTTTACAACCACATTGGAAGAGATCACAGCGTCGGAATGGGCTGCACAGATAATTGACAGCATGTTGAAACCATCACTTGGAGCCCTTTCTTCTTGACCTGGATCCTGTTTGCAGTGCACACAAGGATCCAGCGAGCTCATTACACCATCTCTCCCTCTCTGCAGCAGTAACCATCTCTCACTCTCGGGCTGCACACTTAGTTTTCTATCTCCGTCTTCGCCGCACGCAATTGCACCAACAATCTACCACACTTAAACGAATCCCAATGAGGCGTGTAACTGGTAGTTTGTGCCTGGCTGTATGCTTGTTAGAGAGAGATACCGGCTGCTTAAATATGTGTTTCTCTCCGCATTACTGTGAGGGAAGAGGAGGCAAGCGCTGCTCCTGTGCTCGAGACTTGTGTATATGCATGTATGCAGTATTCATACTTGTGCAGTGTCAGATAACAAAGTGTGTTTATGTTTCAGGCGCAGACTGAAAATGACACCACAACAAAGTACACAGTGCTGCGACGGATGGATAAATCAAGTGTCACCTCTTCAACACTAATTCATGTATGAGTGTTGTAAAAAGTACTGAGTCATACTCGAGTAAAAATAAAGATGTGTTGAAATATTACTTTCAGACTTTCTCTCAAGTGCTTTTGATAAACGAATATAGCAAATGACATCCTAACTCAGTGATGGAATGTAACTCTACATTTACTCAAGTACTGCACTAAATACATACGCTTGTACTTTACTTGAGTATTTCCATTTTCTGTTGCTTTATACTTTACTTAATTTTGGAGGCAACGATTGCACTGCCAAAGAATCTTTCTGGAGTAAATGTACTTAAGTATCAAAATTACAAGCAAAAGAAAGTAATACATGATAACATTTGTTTACATGCAAGGTGACTATTCAAAAATGTATTCCAATACATTTACGTATTACCTGTAATTACCTGTGTTTACATATGTTTACATGTATATACTCTATATTATGGTTTGACAGATTGTTCCTGATTATCGGAATCTGTTGTGGTTTTTTTTTCCATCTGATTGCCGATTGAATAAATCAAATGTCCTGCTTCGGCTCTGATGCAATCTACAAAGTAACTAGTAACTTAAGTAGGGGAGTAAAGAGTTTGACATTTCTCCTTCAATACACAAGTAAAAGACAAGTACATCAAAATATACACAAGTACAACACTTGAGTAAATGAACTTAATTATATTCCATCACTGAGTACGGATGCCATTAGCTTTATTTTTTTATCCAAAGTACTTAACTGTACCAAGAGTGCACACTTTTAGTGGGATTAAATCCTGCCGGTGTAACTTTGCAGGCTGCCTTTGCAGGATTACTCTTTGTGTACATGTTTTTGTGTGTGTGTGCATGAGGCTCACGGGTCATTACCCAGTCAGTCAGAGGTACACAAGAGGCCATTATCCCGGGGAGTCTGGACACTAAATGTTTGATAAGCCTCAAAAAGCGGATGTCCTGTTCCTCTTCTCACATATTACAGATGGACACTGAAGACGCATTAAAAACTTGGGAATCCGTACGAGACGCTGCATTTCAGTTGGCTGCGATCGTGTTTCTGTAGTTGTATCTAAAATAAAAAATTCTCCCGTTGTAGCAGACAGAGTATGAGTGTGTTGGCCAGGCAAAGCCCTGAGAAATGTCGAGCTGGTAGAGATGAGTCATGCAGCATCTGATGAGCCTTCCCTCTCTCTCACTCCATCACAGCCAAAGTTCGTCATGAGCACTCGATATACATCTCTGTGCTGCAACACATTCAGTTCAAGACCGAATACAAATCTGATGGTATTTTCAATTTATTATGAAAACATTTGTATATGATATATTAAAAAAATCTCACAAGTGTATCAATCTATGTAATATCAATCTATATACAATTGGTACTACATAAAAAAAGCATTTTGAGCATTTTGCATGGCTTTAGAGCACATTACCACATTTGCTGTGACAAAGAGTGGTCTAAAAAGTGTGTTTCGGCAACTGTTGTGACACGATATGTGTAGATGAGTCTGTAACTTCAAAGTTTGCTGATGAGTGCTTTGCTGAAGTCTTGTCATCTGTTCAAGTGCTGTAGGAATGGGAGAACTGACCCCGTACACATCCATGGAAGAACGTCATAGAATGTTGCACATCCTGGTGGTTTCTGGGAACTGTAGTCTGGTGGGCAGAGAGTCTTCTGGCAGCTTGGGGATTCCATCCAGGATCTCCAGCTTTGGCAAACAGAGGAAAACACTGCACCGAGGCAAAAGCAGAGAGGGAATGAGAAAAGATTAGAGAAAAAATAAAAATCAACCTGCCTAATGTGTTACTTTAACTGTCTCTGTTCATTGCTTTGATTCAATAAAGGATGAGACTTCCCAAAAATTACAATTCACCCATTGTCGCACGCTCATGCCCAAAAGTTGTGTGAAGTTACATTTCTGTTGCTTCACAGCAAAACATCTGCAGCATTCTACAAAACCACTAAAGTAGATGGGGACTTGTTTTAAAATGTTTTGCTAGATAATGACTGACTTTCTACTTCTGGGCAAACGTATCCTTTAAATCTTTGTCTCCTCACCGTGCACGGTAGTCCTGAGTGAAGGTCACTGGGTTGCGGGTCAGGTTGAGGGAGCGGAGCGGGCTGTTCCCCAGAGCTCCCAGTCCCCCGAGAGAGCTGATGGCATTCTCAGACAGACAGAGGTGCTCCACTGCTGGGAGCTTTGGCAGCTGACGCAGACACACCAGGTGGTTCCGCTGCAGGTTTAGCATTCTGCACCTGCCCGAAAGAAGCACAAATATGCTTTAGATCTCGTTTTTGGGGTTGTTGTGACCCATACTAACATCATATTGAATGAAGGAGACATAAAGGGAAGAAAAAAAGTCAGTTGAATACTGGGAGCCACAGTATCATGAACAGAATATACTCAACAATACATATATATCCTTCGTCAGAGACTTTACTTCTTGACAGATTTATGAGCAGACAAGCTAAAAACATAACATCATAGATATAATTTTGTTATAGTAGTTCTTGTACTGTATTGTTTGTTTTTATTTTTTGCATCTGTTTTTTTTTTAGAATTTAGCTTTTGTTTACATTGTTGACTGGCACATGGAAAAAGATTTTTCATTAATTGATACTGTGCAACCCCTCTATGGCAGCTAATAGGAATCCAAGACCTCTGCACTGGGAGTTCAGATTGCTGTACAGGTGATGGAGTTGTGGTGTATTCTGGGTAGTGTGGTTCATACCTTGGCAGACGTACAGAACTCAAGTTGGTGAGGGAATTGTCGACCAGTTGTAGTTTCTCAACACGGATCAACCGGCGGAGGATCCGGAGGAAATTCTCTTGCTGAAAGGGGTCGCCCAAGTCCTGGTAGGACAGATTTAACTCCTGAGAGGAGACGGGGGGAGAATCATCAGGCTCCTCCTCCTTCCCCTCCCTCTTTTTACCTCCCTCAATCCCTCCCCAAATTTCTGTCTTCAGTCTTCTCATGCACTGTTTATTTTGAACATTAAACATACTCCGAATGTTTGCTGACTTACCAGACAGTTTTCCCAGTTCTCTTGCAGTCTCTCCTCCCACCTCTGTCCTTCCTCCTCTCTCCTCCTCCCTCTTCTCCCCCTCTCCAAACAGATGACATCCCCCTCTCTTTGAAACAGTTCCCCTTCTGATGGCCCTTTTTGATGACATTGTCAAAACAAAAAAGACTATAACAATGTTCACATCATCATCCATCAAGTCAAAATAAAAAAAGATTCCTAATCCCGCTTGCAGTTCTGATTCTTTGTCACAGTACTATGTCTTGGTCTGCAGAATTAAATGAGACTGAGATGAGAGATGCAACAGCTTGAATTGCTTCTTTTTCAGTTGAGATGTTGTTCTTTGAGTGCTCAAATAATTTAAAATTCAGCTCTAGTAATGCAGGTCACTGTAGCAAAAACATTAAATCTTACTTTCCGCTGGCTGGTTGTAAGATTCCGTTTCTTTTTTACGACCTACAAACCTAAACTGAAGGAATTCTCTCAAACTAAGAAGTCACAGTGCATGAAAACAGGGAGTTCTCATCACATATTCCATCCAGTACTTCCACTATGGCTGCATGTATTTCTATCAGAGTGTAAAGGCCACAGCAGTGGCGGTCCAGACCTTCTCTGACCCTGGGGCAGGTCAGCTGGTCACCTGTGACTTCACACTGCTCCAGGCGATGCCAGGACACAAACCGGAACCGACTCGATGGAAGCTGACCGAAAAAGAAGAAGGGAACAGGATGAGAAATGAGGGTGCGATGCATCAATCTACCCACTTTCATTAAAATCTAATCATTAGAGGCTGTAATATCATGCACCACAAATATGTGGTCAGTATGTTTATACATGGGCTTAAAACACTGTCTCATATCACAATGACAATGTGATATCGATATATTGGCACATTCAGTATGACGCTGAAGACACCAGTGATGAGTTATATTCTTCCCCTAGGTTTAATCAAAATGCACTCACAGATATTCAGATTCAAGTCTGCTGAAATTCAACACAGTCACACTACAATTTCATCATGGCGGACAAAACCAGAGTATATATGGGAGAACAGGAGACGCACTGAAGCTTAGCATCCCATTAGTGAAATATAAACTGTAATGCCTCAGTGTGCAGTTAGTATGTTGCAAAAATCAATGGGTAATTTCTAAGACCATTAACCTATACTGCTATGTGTGTTAACAGGGTGATGTGAAGACCCACTTATGTTTTATTATCAGCCTCCTTCTTCCTCACCAATACTCCATCCCTTATTGCGTTCCTCTATACTTATGTCCCTTCACAAATATTTCTGACCATACAGATGTTTAGACCGGCTGAAGTATATCAGTGTGGACAGTCAAACAGCTGAGTGCATAGACGCGCATGTGAATCTACTCTTTAACAATGAAATATTTCATCTTTTAGCTCGTGTGTCTTCTGTTCCAGCAGTTCCCAGCAAAATAGCAATGCAAGGCACCGTGATGGATTGCAATTTTCTGTTCTCCAGTGGGATGCAGTTCCATCACTTCCACTTCTTCTCCTGACTTGACCTTTTAAACCCCCTTGCATGCATCTTGGTCACCGTTACTTGGTCTTTGTAACTTGACACCTCCCCCTGTTACTCTAGACCCCACTTTACTTGACGACCCCTTGTTGTGGACTTGATAGTTGCAAAACTACCCCAGGTGACCTGTACACATCATACGAAAAACACAGCAGATAAATAATAAAATACTACTTGACAGACTGATATAAACTCTCCAATCCACACGAAAAGTGGTTTAACAAGTCAAATATGCAGATAGCTCAAACCAGAAGAATCTGCAAATAATTCAAAGCCCGACCAATATGATTGGCTGATGCTTGCCTCTCACAGATGTATCTGTATCATGTTATCCGATGTGTACTGATATGAAAACTTGCTTAAAAAGTGCTTGGGGAAATTTATAATTATTAAATTCCCTGTGAAGATTGTTTCAGTGCACTGATGTAATTTTGGGCAATACATTTTATTGTTAAACTGTAAAATATCCTGCCTCGATTTATTTTACACTAGAACACCAAATGCACATGTTCAGTTCACTCAGCATTTTGTACTCTGCAATGATGATTTTTGCAGCTGGATTTTAAGCCTCGCACCTTGCAGAGTCATGAGTATGTAGAATATTTTTAAGAAAGAAACAGTGCATGGAACACAGGGAGGATTAGGTAAGAAGCCATTTTTCATCTTCCCTTATTCAAATAGTCAAGAGGGTGAAAAATCATTCTGCAATCTGCACAGTGATCTAGGCAAGAGGCCAGTGGCCTGAGGGATAAAATAAATAGCACGGAAAACAGACTGAGAATATCAGGTTCAGTTCACAGACGGAAGCCGGCTGAAATGGGAGGATTGGAAGATGGAAGGATGATGAGAAAAAAAGGGGAGGACACATAAGAGGTAAGCAGATGGAGGAGTCACAGTAGTGTGTGTGTGTGGGTGTGTGTGTGGGTGTGTGTGTGCACAATGTGCCACTCACAGGTGTAGATACTAGTCCAGAATCAGGACTGTGGTCCACAGAGAGAGGTGTGCGTGCGACCCCGGGGTCAGAGTACTGGGACGAGTGGGATTTGGGAAAACTGCCGCTGAGAGTGTTCACACCTGAAGAACTGAGAGACAAGGAAACAAAGAGAGGAGAAAGAAGAAGAAGAGATATAGTTTAGGTTCACCCAGGACACTGTCACATCTTTGGTCCCTGACCCTGAAGGGGAGCTGTCTTTTTCGTAATGTAAGCCCTGGTGTGTGTGAAACCCTGACCACCGGCCGAGTGGGTAGGGTTTCAGTGAACTGGGCCTGACAATGCAGATTAGCACCCGTTGCCATGGCAGCAGCGGACACCTGAGCAGGTGCTATTAGCTTATAATAGCCACTGCATGCAGCAGATAACTGGACACTGAGTCCTCTGTTGATACTGCTGGTCTAGTAACGATTTGCTATGCTTCTATACCACCATAAAATGGTTTGACATGTATTAGTGTAATTTGAAATGCAACTGTAAAGGTTGTTAATTTAAGTTAGCTTGACCTGACGGTAGCCATCTTACATATCTGAGGATACAGAGGCGAGTTTTTGTTTTAGCTCAAAGTAACGTTAACAGCGGGCTCTTTGGAAACCAGAGCACACAATGCAAACATAATTATAAGCTAATAAAAGACAAATAAAATAGCGACACGGTCTCGAATCTCGAGTCTCTTGAAATAATTCAAAAGCATCAAAAACTGTTCAGTATTTTATTTTTCCGTTGTGCTGGAGTTCTATGCTAGCTAAGAAAGTTGCCTCGTAAAATATAAAGACAAGTAAAACTGTCCTGAGACGTCTCTCGTACATGATAATTAAACTGGCAAACAACACAACATCACTGAATACGATATGACAGTTTACCTTTCTGACATGTCCCAATCGGCGTGTGAGAAATTGCCCTGGCCTTCTTGAACGCCCTGTGAACGGCTCGGTTTGGCCCTGTAACGCTGCAGCTGTGACCCATGGAGCCCGCTGGGTTTGTTGGTATTCACCGAGAGAAAGTTTACCGTCCTCTTTGTTGGCTCGACACCGGTCAGGACCCACTGCTGCTGCAGGTAAGACGCTTGAGTTTTTGTTTTTTTTCTTTCAGCACCCGCATCCAGCGAAGACCCGCCCTACTCTGCCTGTGATTGGTTAGTGTTCTAGTCTTGATCAAGTGGTTGGTTACATGGTAAAAAAAAGTTTGAACGTCAGAGCCAATCAGAGGCAGAGTAGGGGCGGGTCTTTAGGACTGTCCATATAATAAATCTGTCATGTTTACAGTGTCACTGTGTTTCTCTCTCCATCCTCTCCTGTTTGTTGTCTGGTCCCTGGGATAACTGGGGTCTAGAAATGTATTGATTTTAAAGTTAGCCAATTAAATGTAGCATAACATTAGTGTAGTAAAAGTGTCTTTTATGGACAACACAAATAGGAAAACAATGACTAAATGACAATAGAACTGATGGTGTGGACTAACCCTTACCCTGGGCCACACTGAAAGGAAGAAAAAAAAACACAAAAAGGTAAGAATAAGGGAGTCACATTCCTCATATTTCATTGTGTTGTTATTGTCTCTGTGTAATGCTGCTGCTACACCGTAATTTCCCAGCTTGGGATCAATAAAGTATATCTATCTATCTATCTATCTATCTATCTATCTATCTATCTATCTATCTATCTATCTATCTATTATTCTTATTCAGATAAAAACATAATGCAAACACTACACAACACAACAACACCCAAATTTACATTTTATTCAAGTAAAGTAGAGAGGTGCAAGATGCATTAAAGTGGCTCCACTGAAAGTGTAAAATTGTCCTTTGCAGAGTAGCTTACTGATGCATTGATGCATTAAGCACTACTCTAATCGTATAGCTGGTCCATGTACACTTTAAACATTTGCGTATACATTATCCATCAAATGTATTCTAGTTCAATGTAAATTATCACGTTTAATGCAACGTTTTCCGATCATGTTGAGTCAGTGTGAATACATTTTATTATGTGGTGGTACTGGCAGTAAATTGCTTACAGGCCAGAACAACCTACATGAAAATATAAACAAAAAACATGAAAATCTAGGGGAAATGCCCAACAAACAAATGCCTATTCCGGGTATGAAAAACAAATGCTTCCTACAAGGCCCAGGGAAATGAAATGTCAAACGGAAGGTGTATAGGGGCTTGGATTTTAAGGGGTTCCCAAATAAACACGGTTTCCTCACTACAAATGATGTGGGGGCAGCCAAGAAAACCCAATAGGGCCTCAACAGACCAGAGTTGCTGGCTGACAATCTAAGGGGGGAATGAGGTTCTCAATGGGTCAGGGACAGATTAGAGCCGCCGGTGTGCCATTTCCCACCTCTCTCAAGCCTTTACAAAAAAGGTGTCATCACACAATGATTGGCTGGGAGGGAAATGACCCATGCTGCTTCCACTCCAGGAGTCAGTCTCCCCACCTGCACACAGGTGAGCTGAATTTCCTGCAATCAGTCTTGAGGGATTTTGCAAAATCAGCCCCAAACAAAGAAAGATAGCAAGTCTCAAACAATTGGACTGCTAAAACCTCATTAATATTGCATATATCAAAAATTCTGAGCTTGTATTTCTTCCCAAAAACTGCATAGTACCCCTTTAACCCCCTTAAGTTTTCTCATCATGTTGTGTAAGTGTGAGTAAATTTGATACACTTAACAAGTGTATTTAATTAAGTAATCAAGTAATTATTATCACTATTTAGTTTGAATTTACTTGATAGAATTAGATGGAACGTTTACATGTAATTAGGATAGTTCAAGTCACTGTTTAAGGCATACTATTAGTAGTGTGTAGTGTAGTACTAATTATAGTGCAGAATAATACAATGCATCACCTTCTATGAGCTTACATGTTTTGTATATCAAATTCTATTTGCTAAGAAATGACACGCCTATGAAAGGTAATTTCTGCAAGTTAAACTTTTTAACGCAATATTAGGATTTATCAGGGGGGTATTATTTTAATCAAAGCTAAGTTTTCATCAATTTCGTATCACTGGGAGAAACGGGCTTCCTTAGATTCCAGATTAACGAAGTGGCATAAAACCATCAAAACTAGAATACCACTTACTTTCAAAATTGAATGACTGTAAATGTGTCTAGTTACTTTCTGCCTCTGAATGATGAATGTACAACCAGAAACTGTAACTATAAGGACAGGTTTGGATAAACCCCCCCACCTCATCGTCGCCGTCTCTGTCTGTGTGGATGGTGTCACGGAGGAGGACGAGGGATGAGGTTGATTTCGATTGTCAGTGGCGCACAATGAAGACACAAGGCACAGCTATCATACCAGCTGGTGAAAGTAATTTAGATTATAACTCGCTACACCCTTGGGCTGTCGTTGCTCAACAATGCAGCTCGTTGTGTTTAAAGATATTGCAGCACTGAAACACAGCGTGCACACCGAAGAGATGAAAAAGCTATTAGATATTTCATGGAGGTAAATGAAAACCGCTGGTACTGCAGGGGAGCGTGGAAAATGATTCCCTCTGACTTTGTACTGACTTGTCTCTGTTGTCTTTGTTGGTTATTTGAAGACAGAGTTATCATTTGCGGTGGTAAACTATAGTGTTTTTGCTGTTCATCTCACTTGTTTTGTTCTTTTACAATCTGTTTCATCTTGCGTGACAATCGTATCGCAGATAATTGGTGTTCCTAAACCGTCAGCTGGAGATAGGGGAAGGCAGTTGACACTTCAAAGCAGCTTTTTCTGTGTTTATTGTAGTCTTTGTTTTCATCGCCCCGCACAAACGCTCATATAATGGCAGGGAACATCTGTTGGGGATGTAATTATTAAGGTTCATCTCTTAATATTTTATCATCAGTGTGCTAATGACGCACATACAAGAATAGGTGTGTTGGTTGTGATGGGAATGTCATTTTGTTTGGAGCAATTTTTCCTTTAATGTTGAGTATGTGCTCAAAAGAGTTATTAAAGGATGGTTCATTGAAGTACATTGAAAACATCCTACTACTAAATCTGATGTTTATAGTCTTTTTAAAACCAATACATCATATTTGTTAATACTGTGATTTTTAGGTTAAAGTTTAGTCCAGTTTACTGCCTGCTATTGGGGAATGTAAAACGGTCCTGCTCTAAAAAAGTGACTTTGATTACCCATGAGATGCACCAGGACAGAATATTTCCTCTACAGAAAGAATTCATAGTACATCATGAACATACTGACTCTTATTTTCCCCTGAAGGGTCGATTCCTCCACCTGCAGCTCTCATTTGTCCTTGGTCACAGTATATCCTTGCCTTGCTGAGTGATATGATCTGTTTCCTTGTGTGTGTGTGTGTGTGTGTGTGTGTGTGTGGTAGCTAGGTGATGCCACAGGTCTGAAACCGCTCCAAGATGCTTTGGCAGGACATTGTCTGCCCTGGAAAGCTGAGTTACGGTAGAACGGCCAACTTCTGCCCTATGGTTGGCTGTTCAACCGTAACAGTCAGTCTGGTCCATGCCAAGAAGCAGCATCTTCTCGTGTGAAAGGCCTGCTAGGAGACACATTGGGAGTACTTCAAATAGACGTGAGCGGCTGGCGGTCCATCCTGTATGTGAGGGGGGCGCTCTTGCATCAGTGTGTCCTGATTAACATTGTATTTTGTGCGCGTTAATAGGCTTATCCTCACTACTCGCAGTGCGCAATGCCGTGTGGGTTTTATGCTGCCACTGGAGGTTCAGTCTTTGGACTGGATGAGGCAGAAACTGGAGGTCAGCCTCCTTGGAATTATCCAGAGCGTGCAGGCTTTCCTCCTGGACAAGAAGGCTCAGGACAAGGGTCACCTCGCAGCACTGATGGGCTTCACAATACGACAAGAAAGGAATTACTTGTCGTCAAAAGTGTCGTGCATGAGCTTTTTATGAGGTGTGCTGTGCCAGCAAATTTTCATTAGTGAGAGCATGTGAGGATTTGGCTGTCCTCACGTAACACTTCAATATCCAGTGAGGTTTAAATTTTGCAGCACCTTGTGTCCTTAATTCAGAGGCTGTTGGGTGTAAAAAGAAAGGAAAACAAACCATCTTTCAAGTGTAGATGTTGACTAGGAGAGACTACCGACTTGATGCGTCATCCCACAGTGAGTCTCATTGAGAGTGGTCCAGTCAACACTCATTTCATGGGCAGCCTGCAGAAGGCAGAGCTCAGGGATGCATCCTCCCCAAAAGGCCGACAGCTGCACATTCAGCTATAAAAAGTACCTGCCACACTGTGACTCAGACATTGTAAAGATCCATTATGCTGTATTTCTACAGTGGGTCCCACCTTCGTCAATAATGCTAGCAGAAACTTAATTTTTTAAATAAAACTGAACCAGTTTGCAAGTTTAAAGGTTTCATTTGATGGCAGTATTTAATCTAAACGCACTGCAATAAGTTTTAACTGGTTGTGACAGTCTGGATTTTATACCGCGGCCTCTGCATGACCTACATATGCAAGTAAACAAGTGGACACTTTTCACAGTAAACTCAATTGAGTGGCATTTCTTTAGTCTAAACTTAGTTGTGAGTGGCTCGTCGGTGTCCCCAGAGGCCTGAGATAGCTGTCAGGGCAGGGAACAGTGTGAAAGAGCTGCTGACAGAAGTTTGACCTCAACGCTGGCTCAGGTTATACCTCAGGGTCAGCCAGGAAGTGGTTCGACTTCAGTGGAGCATGTTAAATAATAGGGGAGATTTTCAATGAACATTTATAAGAAGTGATGTCAAAGATGACTTTGAACTCTTTCAATGTCTATTTGGGTTTGGATTTTTCTGACGATCACTTATTTTAGGGATAGGAAGTGTTAATGACATCTAAAATGCTGTGGACAGCCATTATAAACTGGACACAGCTTACATTAATAAAACGCATTCAACCAGATAAAGACAACCTCCACATATAGAAGGACACAGTTTGTTTTTTTTTTAATGGGAACACATTCATGTTTTTATTGAGTAAAAGACTGAATACAGCTGGTGTTACTGTTTCTCCCTGTATGTATGTATGTACATCCAAAACGGTGCAGCGGATCTTTTACAGTGCAAATGCATGCTCCATTCCGTCTCTATAGCAACCCGCCTTAGTTACGCAGTCCCCTCTGCTCACCTGTGAGATGCCCAACTGGTTCTTAATTGACCACTCAGATGTGATAAGGCATATTAGTTCATCAGCAGATTAGCCATGTGCCTACATTGTAAAAAAAAATTTAAATAAAATGACTTCAATACTGTCTGGAGCGGATATATTACTAAGATTCATTGTATAAGGAGAAAATGTTTGCGCATGTTTGTTCTGTAATAAATACGGAGCATATATATGTATATATAGAACACAATGTCAGATGTACAGAGATGTAATTAAAGTGTGAAACTTACATTGTGACACATACAGTTTCCGGAGTGAGAGAGAGGTTTTTTTTTAAGAAGAAGTGGAGAAATCTGTTTCTGTGCATCGTGTGTGGGCGCGAGTGAGTGTGAAGCTGCTGAACTTAAAGGGGCTGTGCGTGGATTACATATCATGTGTTCGTCCTTCTCATATACAAACAATCCTTCACTGGAGAATATTTACAACTTCCTCGTCCAAGAGTTTAAAGCTTCCAGTATCAAAACACAGTCACATTAGATGTCGTATGTCATATTTCAATATATAATATATCCGTATAATATTCAGTTTATATCTTTTTTTTCTTCTCAAGAGTAGAAAACACAGCTGAAGATGGCGATAGAGGACACGTAGCATTTTTTGTTATGACGTCAGGATCTGAGACTGAGTGACCTCACGCTGTGGTTACATGGAGTCAAAGTCGTGGTCGTTGGGATCGATGACTTCAGGGGTCATGACCCTGCCCATGAAGAGGATGGACCCTGGAGAAGGACGATAAAAAGTGAGGTCAAAACACAAATGTGTTTGCATGTCAGAGGTACATTTATGTGCACAGAGACACACGAACACACCTGTCCTCCGGTGTCTAATGACGAAGAAGAATGGGTGATCGGCCATGACCTGAGGGTACAGCACCAGAGTCCTAGTCAGGGCGATCATTCCTGAGACGGGGGAGGAGAGGGCAGAGAGCGCAAACACAAGGGGTTCATACAGAGCAAATGTTATATATCCAGTGATGTGAATGACCAGGAAGATTATGATGAAGAATAAAAGATCAAGTCTACCTGAGCCCACGGCTCCCTCTGCTCCCTCCTCAGTCACCTCTAGGTAAGCCTTCTGCACTGCCTTCCCAATGTACAGGTCCTTACCATCTGACACACACACACACAAACATAGATCATCAGCTTGTCTTCAGAGCACAGATCAGTCTGTCTGACATGTGAAGATGGTGTGATGTGCAGTCTAATTTGAGAATGACACTCTGTTAGTCTCCGTGTCAGCAGTCTGTCCATGCTCAAGGCACTTATCAGGTTTCATGACTAACATTACATATCTAACAGTTTCTCACATTTCTGTGTTTAAAATGTATCAATTACATCACAGTGGAGTGGCACCATACAAATGTTAGGGCTGGGATGATATACTTATCTTCAGATTCGATGCTACCACACTATCTGGGTGCCAGATTTGATGTGTACGTTAATGGTAATTCTGTTTATGTGTTGGCATCGAGGTAACGGACAAAGCGCTAGTCACATGAAATCTGTTCAGAGTCCAAAGGTAACTACATACAAGAGAAAACAAAGCATATTCAAAAATGCACATCAAACAGGTTCAAACTAAGTCCCGCCTCTCATTGGGCAAATAGCCATCATACTATGGGACATATTATTAGAGCACGAGGTCACTTCATCAAAAAGTGATGACAGATAATAGGGATGGTTTAAATAAAAGGTTTTTAAAATGACTTCTCTTATCTACCCTCTTGCTAGAAAAAGTACATGTCCTCTGGGAACATGTTGGGATGAGGATGTTTTTTTGGCTAGTACAGGATGTGCTGTGAAACCAGAAGTCCGGTACAGGCTGCAGATTGTGTTTCACACAATGATTCTCGCTCCATCTGACCAGTAGGAACAAACTGTTTTGAACTGGGTCGTCAGTGAGCATGGGGGTTAACTCTTTTTTTCTCTTTCATAAAGGCATTTTGGTTCGATTCACTTCTCTTTAAGTTGAGTGCATTTGAGACCAATCAAATAGTGAATTCTTACTTTACTTACAATCATTTTTTAGTTTTTACATTCTAGTTATGTAACTGTAATTTGGTTGGATTTTTTTGTGGGATTTAGATGCAAATTATTCCAACACATTTGTGTCCCTACATCTCTATTTCTACATATATGTCTGTCTCTCTCTCTGGATCTATTTTTACCAAATGATGTGACAGCTCTGACCTTCCCACTCGGTGCCAGTTACCTTGGTTACCTTAGAAAGTACTGGAGGCTACTTCACTGCAGCCAAGAAACAGAAATATTGAATCTACTTCTCATGGTGAACCCTTCTATGAGTTTATTTCTCTTACAAACTGTGTCTATGCTTTTTATTTGATAACATATGGGCATAAGTCACATATTCAGTGTTATGTACAGTGTGTGTGTGTGTGTGTGTGTGCGTGTTTGTGCACGTCCTGTACCTGTCATGGCAGAGAGATCGGCATCGTTGGTGAAGATCTTCTTTATTCCTAGCTCCTGCAGAGTGCTCCTCAGGTCAATCTTCTGCTCCACTTTGAACCTGAACAGTGCAGTCAGAACCTAAGTTAATCACATGTTTATAGGATGCATTAAGGTGGAGATCATCTTGTGTTTAACAGGGTCACAGATCCACAGACTAAGCATATACATTTCGTTGTATTTGGTACAGTCGGTGGCACAGGGACATTAGCTAAAATGTTAAAATGTAAGTTGTCATCACATGTCTAATGTGTTCACTCACTGTACAGGAAGGTTAGGTCTCAATGCTTATTAAGAAAGCATTTAGCAGCATCACCGCGTGTTGGTAAACTACATGTTAACATTACTACATACTCTTCTTTATATACTTGCGGGGCTACAACAACTAAGCTTGAAAGCCTACAACATTTTTGGGGGGGAATTTATGTTTTATTCTAGCAGGGGAATGCTGGTTGAGGCGCGTTTGCAGTGAAAAAGTGCTGCACATTGTTTTTATTAGCCAACGCTTCACTAACAGATGGCTGACTACACAGCTAACAACAAGCTCACAATGTGGAGGATGATAAAAGTAAGACACTCATCAGCAACATCCAGTGTCTGGCAGATCCGCTCCCACATATGGGCTTAACTGTCTCTGTTATGATAGTGTCAGTTGGATAATGTTCAGGATAGACAAGTCAGGCCAGAACAACTTTCTCCTCCATTTTTCAGGTTACCAGGGTGACAGATGAAAAACACATTTGGTTGTAGAAAGTCGTGGTACAATTCGACGCAGAATCCCCCAAAACCATCAGAGGGAGAGGGGTTCCAAGTCTCTAGGACCTTCCTATCAGAAGATATTCCAAGAAGACAGGAAGGGGAAGGGGGGGGGGGGGGTCCTAAGGTTATAATCATGCCTATAACCCTAACCCTAACCCAGAACCATTACCCGGACCAAAACCACAACCTTAACCCTGAGCTGTAACCCGTAACCAGACAGCCTGAAACTCCACTGTGGTTAGGGCTGGGCACTAGTTTATTGTGGTTATGTCTGTTTTCTCACGTAAACCTTTAAACTGTTTGTTTACATGTATTTTATTTCTATGTCTGCATCTCCGTGGGTGTTTATGTGCAATCCCTTTGTACAAATAAAAGAAAAATATATATCTGTGGTGCACAACAGATAAGAAGAAAAATACAGCCTCCCTTTTACACCAACATCAATAAACAAGTCTTATAGGGAGTTCCAATAATGGAGGATGCAATTCAGTGACAGGGAAGAAAAAAATCGGAGCAGCTGTTGTGGCTCCTACCACCTGCTAAATTGAAAACAGTAAATACTTCAGGGAGGTTCTCTATAAGCCTTGGATTCTGGGAAATATTTAACCATAACTCCACGATGCCTCTGTACTGTAGGTGAACACTAATATATGCATAAGTAACAAAGACATGTGACGGTAAATCAGGTGGACAAAACTGAGGATATCGTGAAGTTACTTATGAGCTTTTGAAATTGAAATTCATCAACCCACATGGGGGGTAATCGTTCTTACAGCACACACATGTGTTTGTTAGTGTCATCTCTCACCTTGGTAAGTACACTTCCACCTTCTGCCTTTTGACATTGTTTGCCCACTCCTCCAGAAGGGGCGCTTTGATGATGGGCTCCAGGGAGGCCAGCGGTACCTCCTGCCGAGGCAGAACAATCATCATGGACATGTCCTCTCCCTCGTAGGGCATCTCCAACACCTGGTACACGCCGCCGGCTTCCTGTGAGCCGTCGCTGAACTCACCTGGTTGGGAGGAAACATTGAAAGATGTTAATTAATATGTGATGAACTTATTGTAGATTTGTACCTCATCCACATAGCCCTGTATGTATTTCTTTTTTTTTTTGTTTATTATAATGGTATAGTTTGTGTTAACATTATTTGGCAAAGCTGTACGCAGTCATGTGAATAAATCCAGCTGAATTAAACCTGACTGATATGCATTCAAACACGCACGTATTACTGTCTCTTTTAATGGGTTTCTGAATGTAAGCCACATTGATCGACTGTATTGATCACAGTCCATGTGTTCATTTCCCTGATGCACTAATTAAAAACCACTGGCTCTTCACTACGAAGGCTTTGGTTGCAGTTGGTGTGAAAATGTATGTAGTCCAACCAAAATTAATTTAAGCGGGAAAGACGCTGTGTTTGCCAGTGTTTCTTACTGCCCTTTTTACTCAACCATGAAATGTGACGGTCTCCAGGCAAGAAAATAAAACTCAATAAATGAATTAAAGCTCTCGGAAAAAAGAGCCTCACACCCTTACATGTACATGTGCACACTTGCATATGCACTCGCCCACACACATTACGAGATATTGGATTGCACACACAAACATCAGCGAGGGATGACATCGTCTTAGAGAATGACTACAGAGGCTCTACAGCGATATCTTTATAGCCTTGAGGTGGATCTTTAAAAGACTTGTCCCTCGTATCTCATTAAACAAAACCCACAGATAAAAGCTCTTATCGAGACAAGCCAACATTCACTTGAATAAAAGGAGACAGTATTTCTCAGTCAGGATGAGATAATCCTGTTATACTCAAAACAAGTCCAGATAGATTTTAAATCTAAATATCAGATTATCTCACTTACTCAGTTTTTTTTTGCAGTGTGAGATGGAGATTACAGAGCAATTAACAGTGCCAGATTTTATCCCATTCTTTGCACATTATTTAGCTTTTGAAGCCGCTCAAAAAGGGAAATTTACAACAAGAAAAAAAAAGGAAACCTCATCGTCCTTCATTAACCTGGCATTCTGTGTAGCGACTGCTGAAGCAGAGTGAGGCAGTGATGCAGCAGCGAGTGGGGTGTGGCCGCCCAGAACATTTTACTTAACCAATATGATTGTGCTTCAAAAAAGGAAGCACAAACGCAGCCTTCTCCCCAAGGACCTGTCCCTGTTCTGCAGTTCTCAAACACACACAGCCACACATACAGACAGTGCGCTCACCACACACACACACACACACACACACACACATACACACACACACCCTTGATCCTGAGTGTGTGAGGATGAGTATGTGTGCTCCCTGTGAATGTAGGTGTATGGAAGTATGCGATCTCACTAGACATCACGTTCAGACTGCACCAAAATAAAGAACATGCGGCAGTTTTAGCAGCAGTGCAGTAAGAATCTGTTGTCACTGTATTTGGCAGTACGTCAGACAAGAAAAATGATGAGATGCAAAAACAAAAATCCTTCAATCATTCATTCTACAACATGTGAGAGCCAAACTGCAGATTATGACATTTATAAAGTAGAATGACACTCAGCAGAGCTCACACCTCTGCCAAGGCCAAACTGTCTCCTTTAATCAACCAAGCTTAATCCAAAATATCGGATAAAATATATCTAAATTTGCAAGATATTTATTTGAACCTGCATCCATGTCTCTCATAGGTACCAGACACTTGAATACTAGCCTTGTAAATCACTAGTTTCATCATGATATGATATCATATCAGTTATTTGGACAAAGATATGATATTTGCCAATATTACAAAGTCTGCCTCGATACAATTATGATTCCATATGATACATATTATTTCATCAATGGTTCCAGACATTAAAATGGAAAAACAATCCTTCTTTTAAAAAAAAAAGAAAAAGGCACGGTTTAGAAAGGAGTTGCTCATGGACAGAAATGCCATGGGAATTTTTAAAATAAAGATGTATCTTAATGCTAGCGATATGATTAGATGTTTTCACTTTGCACCGATTCTATTGGATTGTTGATCATTGAATCGATATATATCGATCCAGATCAATATATTGTAACACCCTTACTAAATACACCTGTTTTTTTAAATCAAGATCCACGTGAGAAATCTATGAAAATGTCAAAGAGTGCCCAATAAAAAAAACAACAGATCCGGCCTTTTATCTGGATCAGCACAGAAAAGTTAATTGGGTCTATGTTGGCCTAAGACCCATCCTCCCATCTCCCAATCAAGTCTTAGCCACCACTTCTATCTAAACTCACATGTTGTGTTGTTGTTATTTGCGACTCTGAGGAAAAAGAAAATGATCCAGCTGTCTTTGTGATAGCAGCGCCAACAACCAATTGGAAACCTCAGGGGGCGGAAGTTGTCTGTTTCCATTTTAAAAATGTTATAAATCCAAAACTCATATTTCAGCATCTTCCATATAAAGATTTCCAGCTTTTCTCTACTAAATTTCGATGTAAAATGAAAATCCTTGGGTTTTGGACGGATGTCACCTTGACTCTGGAATGTGCCATGTACATTTTTGACCATTTTGTGAATTAACGGTACATAGAACAATGAGTACGTTGCAGACTTATATACAATGAAACAGAATCTTGTTTCAGGCAGTCTGGTTAATAAAATATTTTTATTTCTTCCACTGGAACTAAAAATACATGAGGTGTGTGCCCTGTTTGTGAAAATTTAACGACAAAGTTTAAAAGCAAGAGAATCAAAAGGCTTTTTCAGAGAGATTTGGAAATTCACACTGACCTACCTTCTCTAAAATGACTCCAAATCATTAAAAGTCAGTATGACAACATAAAAAAAAAAAAAAAACACAAAAAAACAACCCCTGACACCTCTAATATAATTGGAAGCAGTCATTAATAAAACAGCTCCCAGAACCCGACAGACAGGTGTGTGAAGAGGGGAACAAACAAGATGAAGTAGAAAATCAGTGTTGTTTGTTCTACCTGCTGTCAGAGAAGATGCAGCAGAGCCTAATATAGAACAACATGACTTAACACAGACTGATTCAGTGCTGCTAATGTTGTATGAAGTGAACGAAATAGCCCTCAAAACATACAACTTAATCAAACAGATGCGCCAGAGGAGGAAGATATTAGCAGCAGAGCTTAACACAGAAAAGAGGAGCCTTTCCTGGGAATAACGAGCCAAATATGAATATTTCAGATCTAAGATTTACATTTTAAATTTCCTCGGGAAATGTGAGCTGAAATTCAGCTAATTCAGCTAAAGCCACAAGTGTATACACACACAGAGACATACACACAGAGACACCTCATCCCTACCATAGTAGAAGTCTCCCTGCTGGTACATCATGAGTGTCTGGACCTCAGAGCCGTCGTCTTTGCTGAAGGAGAAGGTCCTGGTGTTCTCTGGCCTGAACTGGTTTTTCCAGGAGCCCCTGAAGTAGACAGCATTCACCAGGGTCAGCCGGGTCACGCTGCTGAAGTCCTCGGCTGATAGCAGCTCCCGGATCTTGCCTGGAGGGGCAGAACTGTGTGTTAGGACCTACATTATTTTTCATTAGCCTGAGGACAGCTGCTGCTGTGATGCAGCTTCTGAAGTTGCACCGAGGATGAGGACGGAGAGTCCCACGACTGAGGGCTGGAAATGAGGTCAGAATTAGTTTCTGTGCAAGGTGATGTGTTCAAACAAACAACGATGCATCTCCTTTGACAATTATGTCCGTCACTTTACAGTATGCGGAGACTGCAGATAAAAATGTGTTCATATTCTCCCACTGTCACTCACTCTCAGTATGATTTTCCACCCAGCTGTTGATCTGCTCGGCCACAGCTGCCGATTCGCTGAAGTCCACCGTTTCCACTTCAGCTCGGAAGTACTTCCTCATCAGATGGAGGAACTCGGGGTTAAAGGTGATGCCCTCCTGGAGGAAGAGGCTGTTGGCAAATCGGATCACGTAGTTGGCGTCATCGTCCGTTAGAGCTGTGGTCAGGTTCTGGAGCAAGGAGAACTCCACGCCTGGGGGCAGCATAGGGGGCACATACAGTAACATCATATAACAACCATTGTGCTCCATCTTAAAAAAATAAGCTGTTGCTAAAATGACATGTGAATACAGGAGAATCTGCGAGTCATGTTTTATCCTCCAAGCTTGGCGTGCTGAGGAGACGTTATGTTTAAGTGCCCACTATAACTATCCAAACAAATATTCATGCTATTGTTATCCGTGCTAATATCCAATGAATCGTTACGGCAGTCTGGTTGTGATGGTAATGATAACTACCCACTATTAGCCACACTTGTATTTGTTTGACAAAGAAACTGTTAACAGGAAGAAACACTGGCTAGAGTGGAGCTTTAGAGGGACACTCCAGACATTTAACAGATGGGGAACTCACAATAGAAATATCAAAAACAGGAAGGTTAATAATTAGACAGGCAGCAGAGGTCAAGCTAATATGACTTAGGACAACTTAAAAAAATGGTGGCTCCTATATCCCCCCCAAAATCAGGATCCAAATCATTACCATTACCTCTCCATCACATCCTAAATCAATGTACTTTGAACTCAACAACTTTGCCCCCAAAATGGTCTAAAGCCAGAGACAAGACAGCCACCGATGACATCATCAGGGTTTTCAAACGTTCAGTAAGTAAAATCAGCGGTTCGCCCCTTTAAATGAATTCTCTTTCAAATAAAGTCAGTAGTAAAAACCGCATTTGTATTCCCTTTGCCAAAGACTTGGATCCTCTTCCTTCCATCACTGTTGATCTGGACACTGGTGAACTCACCTTGCAGCAGGTGGCTGAATCCTACAGCCTGTCGTATCTCCTCAAGTGAAGCCCCCCTGGCTCCCAGCTCCACCATGCCCAGGGCTACGGCCACGCTCAGCGGGGAGAAGATTATGTTGTCCTGATCCCCCGCCGCCTGCAGCTGGTGGTACAGCCTGACTGAGAACTCTGATGTAGCGTCCTCAGGGATGTCCGCCGCCCGGCAAACACGGCTCAGCGCCAGGAGGGAGAGGAGGAGGAGCGGGGACAAGACGTCCAGGATCAACATCGCAGCACAGACCACAGAGAGCTGAGTGGAAGAAAAAGAAAGGACATTTAATGTGGTGATGGAATTGGGGGGGAAAAAGAGAGGATGGGAAGTGAATGAGGCGAAAAAGATGGATGGATCGGGGGGGGTTAAGGAACAGGAAATGAGTGATTGGAGAGATGGGAGGTGGATGGGCAGCCAGAGAGGTATGGAAGGAAGGAAAACAGATGATGGAGTGAGGACAAGATGAAAGAGAGAAAATGATTGGGGGGGGGGGGGGGGTGACAAATGTAGAGAAGGAAAATTTGAGGAAAGGATGGAGAGGTGAAGGCAGGGAGAAGAGGATTGCAGAGAGGAGAGGGAGGGGGAGAGATAAAAGTAGAGAAGATTATTGCGTCAGGGAGAAAAAGAGATGAAGGACAAGAGGATTTTGGAAGGGAGGGGGACAGAGATGAAAGTGGGGGAGCAGCGGGGATGTGGGATGACGAAAAGAGAGCAGAGGAGAGAGGGAAAAAAACAACCGTCAGTCTGTCATTCTGCCAATTTAAAAAGGAAAAAAACACACACAAAAAAAAAAAGCCGGTAACAATTCCTACTTGTTAGCAGAGGTGAAGAAAAGGACTCTATTATCATGAAGATGCTGGAAAAACTGCTTATATGTTGCTGTAGAATAAGATTAGATAGAAGAAAGCCAAAGACTTAAATGGATTCAGACTAAAGGGCAGCAGGTCACGGAAGAGATATTCAACCTGAGAGTTAACACCGGTCGTTACAGAAATGCCAGATGGAAAGAGACGGAGAGAGAGACGAAGGGAACGAGAGGCAGCGATACGAGTCCATAAACAACAAGACTGTGTGGTAACTACAGCCGTACCGCTGACTGCAGTCGGTATTGACGTTCAGAGCACATCTGCTAAATGAGCTCATACATATTTTATGGCCGTTCTTATCATCTCCAGTTAAATCAGCTTCTTTTCTTCAAAATCTGCTTCACTCTGTGCGCGAGTGCTTTTGTATGAGAGTGGACGAGTTTTCTGACTGTATGTGCTGAATGACTGATGAGGGAAGAGGCCTTTACTTCCCCACAATCCTCCTTCCTCCACACTTCTCGCCTTCCCTTTTGTCATCTTCCCGTCGTCCATATGTTGCATCCATCCGCACCACCTTCTCCTCCTCCCTCCTGTCTCTCTACTTTCCTACCTTCCCCGTCTCTTTAACCCTCCCTTTATGTCTTTTAAAATGACAAGGATTGTACACACACACACACACACTGCGCCATCTCTCTGGTAATGTTGTTGCCAGGCAACATTGTTTTTCTGCTGCCCAAACAAAAAAAAAAGAAAGAGAGTCAATGATATATAGCATAAAGAGAGAGAGAGAGAGAGAGAGAGAGAGAGAGAGAGAGAGAGAGAGAGAGAGAGAGAGAGAGAGAGAGAGAGAGAGAGAGAGAGAGAGTATTTCGAGAGACAGTGATGAAGTGTGAAATAACACATTTGTTTTGTTGTTTGCTGCTGTGCTGTTGTCATCATGCTGGACTCTATTAGCAATTCCCATGCAGTGCTGGAATCTGCTGGCTGCTACTGTATGTGTGGGATGACAGGTGACTGTGCTCACAATGTACCTGAGTGTCGACTACAACAACAATGGGCAGCAGCCAGAAAATTAGCTCCCCCGTCCTGTTTGTGCTCCTCTGCTGTGCTCTGGCATGTGACAAACAGTTCCCCCTCCGAACTGTGTTAATGTCAAATCCATTAAAGGATTAGCCTCGCGATATTATTGTCAACAGATTCCATTAAATACAGACCAAAACGTCAATGAATTGATCGCATGGGTGTGTGCCCATGTGGCCATTGTGCCACAGACTTAAAAACACCATCAGGGAGCCACACCGTTTTATTTTGACTCAATCCCACAGTGTTTCCCACACGTAGACTCTACTTTGGCAAGGCGGACCAGGTGTATCAACGGCAGTCCAAATATATTTGGTGATATACATTTTGGTCGTTTACATCAGTAGTTCAGGAGCTTTGGACCTTGATGGGCTGGGGCTAGCTTATTAGCATGCTGTCTTCAGTGGAGAATCTCTGCAATAATATACATAGGCATCACAACAACAAAAAAAACTTTCATATCGAAACTTTAAAGTGATTCTGAAAAAAAGTAGATTTTTTAGTCAAATATCGACACTTTGCAGGCAAGTTCCAAGCTTCATTTGGAAATTACTTATCCTTCAAAAATATATGCTATAAATGCGTGATTGGTTATGTCAGTGGTTTGGGTATTTTCAAGTAATTTGTAAATAATGACAAGAACAAAATGTTTGATTATTGCTAGATTTGTCCTTAAAGCAATACCTCCTAACTGACAATAAAATGCATCTAGATTATCAGATCTGAAGCATCATTCCTCATTCTCTTGCATAACACGTCACTTCCACTTCATGTCCTCCTGAACTGACAAAAATGATCTCATCTTGTTTGTTCTCCATCTATTAGTTTGCTCACAAACTGCTTTTGACAAGCATGACACTGACCAAACTGTCAGCTGGATTTACAGCCACTTGAGTCTGGTAATGGAAATGGATTTTCAAAGTTGAGTGGAGTCACACGGCACATGCATTTTTCTTTTAGTTTTGCACTGAACATTTTCAATGCAATTTGGTGACCTTGGTCTTATTTAAAAGGATGAAAATGGTTATTTTCTTATGTTGTCAAATAAATCTACAAAAAACAAAGAATTGATCTCTTTAACATGTAGTGCCTGTATAGCTTCAGGGTTTGTCAGTCCTACATACTTCACTCAGTAGAGCACCAAATGTTTATTAATCCGCCACTGAAAATAGTCCCCTATCAATCCACTATTTATAGTACTCCCATTTGAGGAAAGTTTTAAACTATGTACAGTATTCAGCTAGAAAAAAAAAAAAAACATATATATCTATATATGTCCTTAGTATTTTATAGCTTCGGCTGTAACAAATGGACTTGGGGCTGAGAGCTAGCAACAAGTGAGAACAGACAGTACTGAGAGATGGACTGATGCATTAGTGGCTCTGGTAAGTTTCATTGGACTTGTTGACCAAAATATACAAAAGCACAGGGCTGGGTAATACATCAATCTAACATTGGCATTTATGAGAGAAGAAATATAATCTTTGATATCAGATACTTTCATACTGTGATATGACCCACGTGTCGTCTTTTCCTGATTTTAAAGACTGCATTACAGTAAAGTGATGTCATTTTCTGAACTTACCAAACTGCTAGACTAGTTCTAATACTTTACCTGCTGAGTCATTATATCCACATTACTGATGATTTTTTATAGAAAGGTCTTGTTATGTTAATTTTTTTTTTTAAAAGGTTCTCCCTACGATAATAATGCTATACTGACATTAAGGTATTTTATCAAAATTATTACGCAATTTGCTTTTGAGGAGATTTCAAAGTATTGAGCATTATATTGTGTATTGTGCCATAGCTTAAATCATTGCAATGTTATTTTAATGCTGGTGTCCATTTTTTGTTTGGTTTGTCAGCAGGATTTCACAAAAACTACAGAACTTATTCCCATGAAACGTGGATGAAGGATTTGTCTCGGTCAAGAACAGACCCCACTAACTTTTGGTGTGGATCCCGTTAGAGACAGAGGCAGGAATGTTTCCTCTCCTTTTTAACAGGAGATTTTAGACAGTTTGGACACTCAGAGAAAAATGCATGGATCTTAAAGAAAAAAAAAACTCGGGAATGAATGAGTATGAATGAGTACATCTGATGTGGAGCCATCAGATTTCAATGCTGTTTTTGATAATGAATTAGGATTAATGGAAATAAAGGGGGCTGCTGTTCTTTGGCAGAGGTAAACGCTCTACTGAGTGCCATTCTAGTTGCTCAATGTGTCCATCCATCATGTCTAAAAAGTCTAAAGATTATTTGAATACGATAAATTCATTGAAATCATTTGACAGAATTACTGTCAAATAATGAATCTGAACATATAATAAAATCTGACTCATTTCACAGTCAGACGAGTCCATCGAGCTGTGGTTAAAACCTGGCAGACAGCCGTGTAGTGTTAATGACTTTAACTCCTTTAAATAGATATAGATAAAAAAAACCCAAACAAATCAAATGATGCCCGAAGGCACATAACTGATGCACTGCTGTGAATATACCGTTTAGTCACATGTGTTCACCTGCCCTCACGTGTCGTGTTGTGAGTCAGACATTGCAAAGAAAGAGAGAGAGAGAAAGAAAGAGAAAGAGAAAGAAAGAGAGAGAGAGAGAGAGAGAGAGAGAGAGAGAGAGAGAGAGAGAGAGAGAGAGAGAGAAGGACTGAGGGAAAGGAGGGGGCGGCTGGCAGAGATGTAAATGGCGGTAATGTTCCTGACCTTCTGAGCTGTGGGAGCTGAACTTTTCGGAGAGAAACAGCCCCGCTCTCTGTAAGGAAAGACCCAGCCATGCAGCTAAGCCAGGGAAAGTGGAGTGAAGCGTCGCTGTGTGCGCACCTGTGTATGTCTGGATAATAACGCCATGGGTGGCTGGTTGTTACGTGTAACGGTGACACCATTCTGACCTTTTGAGTTGCGGCACGCCGTCCGCAAGAGGATCCCAACTTTGGCTCCAGTCTACTTAGGTGGGGTTCCCAGGTAAGCGAGGGAAACCCAACACCCAGCTGTAGAATGCTCTCTCGTGACTAACGGAACCGAATATGTCACAAAATCTCACATGGAGTTTAATCCTGACAACTTGATTAATTCCATGCAAATAAACTCACTGGCCTTTAAAAAGCAGCCTTTAATCTCTCTGTGTAATCCTAATTCTCAGACAGAATAGATCGGCGGTTGACATTTCGACAATTAAATGTGACGTCACCCAAATCCACGGCATGCACGTTAATCCTTACTGCCATTTAAACCCGACACCTTGAGACGGCATGCTTCGGAGGCCAGGGGGAATTTATTAAACATGGACATCCTCACACACACACTTTGAAGTACACACTTCCACATACACTTCTAAACCAAGGTTACCACGGCAACTGCGAGTGATGGACATTTTTCGCTTTTCCCGAGCTGACAGAGAGAAATTTTACCCTTAAAAGATATCTTCCTTCTTCAATGTAGGAAGATAAACTCTTTCCTTTTTTCACACTACTCAGCATTTTCTGCCTCCTGTAACCCTTCTCTCTGCGAGAACTCCTCACACCAGCTCCAGTTCTGTCAGTCATGGCACTCTCTGACATCGTCTGCTACTAACTAACACGCACACGCACACACACACACACACACACACACACACACACACACACACACACACACACACACCAACAGTATCTCCCTCTTAAATCCACAACTCTGGAGCACGCTGGTTCACTTCAGCGCCGAGTACACTTCCAAAGTGCCGAAGCTCCGAGGCGCTTTGGAAAGGACTAACATCCCATTTTCATCAAGGCCTATCCATCTGGGAGTAAACTGCAGAGTGATGGCTGTGATTATGTGATTCTGTGGCCCTGCAAAGCCTTGAATTTCTGCGACGGATGCTCTGTTAAAAACTGCACGGTAATCTGGCACGATTTCACCATGAATGCGTCTAAGTTAGTTTTGCAGCACACATATAATGGAGTCCGATTATCATTTATGAGTTTCGAGTTTCCCTTGGATCATCTTTTTTTAGAAGTAAGCCTTTAATAAGCAAAACATAAATAGCTAAATAAATGAAATAGTAAAAATGTGATAAAATAAAAAACAATACTAAATACTACAAAAATTTTAGTGAAATAAAGTAAAACCTTAGTGGCTTCTGTGTCACTTACAGAGCCTTTCCAGCTGACTGATCAGTACTGCGCATGTGCAGCTCTCAGCAGAGATGAGGAAGAAGCGAGATGTCTCACTCCTTTGCAACTTGTGTTATCAGCGTTGTAAAAATAGCAACAAGTCGAGTTTTTGTTGGCATCTAGTTCCCCATCGCCCTGTGCACAGAGGGCGGGGTGTCATATTAAACAGCACACCGTTAAAGGGCATGCTAATCATGCAGCATCATAATCATGCAGCATACCCGCTGAACTGGGAGAGGCTCCGCTAAAAGTCCATAATAACCATTTTTACAGAGCTAGATTCCAACATTAAGCATCTTAAGCAAACGCAACAAAAATCGGTGCATGCACACAAAGCTGGCACATCCGATCATAATGTTCCATGCAAACAATACAAACGGTGTGCCATATAGAAGCTGAGACTCTACAGATTCAAGGCCAAAAACAGTTGCATTTAGCTGGAATGAATACCTGTAGTGTAATGTAAGAGTGAGTTTTATCGGCTGTGACATGAGAAATCTATAATGGCACAGATGGTGCCAAAACAAGCAAAAAGAGCACATTTGGAGATTCCGCCTAAATATCTCTCTACTAAAATCTCTCTCGCCGCACTTTATTAGCATCGATCCCGGCAGGTGGCGTGTTCAGATGTTGTGCTGTGGTTTGTCTAGATGTTTTGAGCTGCAACTGCATCACACCAAGTGGATTTTCACCCTAAAAATGCTAAATCTTGTTAGGCGGAAATTAAGTAATTTATTTATGCTGTGTTCCAAATTCGTTTTACTCTGACCCAGTGAGGTATATACTGATGCTGACACCTCAGCAAAAATCTCACTACTTTATTTTGGTACCAAGATGTTTGATATAGAACTGCAGAGATCTGCTCTTTTCATTTTGGGCAAATAATCAAAAGTGATTTTTTAATTAGTTTAATGTCTTCTGGAAGTATGAGCCATTTTTCTGGGGCCTCTATGATGCTGAATGTGACACAGAAGGAAAACAAAACAAAACATGCACACACACAAAAAAACAGCAGAATGGAAAACTTAGCTGCTGTCAATGAGCGAGGTGTTAATTGCCTAATTTTAGCAGGTTTACGCACATTTGAAAAACCGACATAAACATGCCAATTCTGGTGTAAAAGTGGTATGAATAAAAATAAAAGCAAATTGGATCCAATTGGATATTGTGGGTAAGAGATAATATTCTGGTCTCGAAAAGGGTAAAATGCAAGAAGAAACTCTAAAAATGATCTAATTATTAATCTCAAATCACTCATGTCTCTGTTAGACACCTGTCTCTCACCTATTGTTCACCCACAGATATGAACAATCTAAGGCTGAGCAGAAAATGTACAGAGGGTGGCTGCAATGAAGCCAGAACAGAAGAAAAGAAGCACTCAGGTCCACTGGGAGGCGTGGGCTTCCATTACTGAGCCCAATAAAGTGGATTCAATTCATCAATCAAGCCGCTTGATCTTCTCACGCCTCTGACATGCACTTACTACATAGCAACAGCAGCTAATAGGCCAAGTTGCTGGTGCTGTAACAACTTCATTCGTGCCTGAGCCAAACTATTCATGCCCCAATTATCTCCATGGCTAAAGTACGTGGTTAATGTGATTTACATGTTTGAGGCAAGCCCTTCATGATTGGATAGCCCTATTGTGCATTACAGCATACAGTACATTTGTGTGACAGTAGTATTTCAAAATCCAGAGGGATGATGGGAAATTTGGTCAAAAATTGCTTCTCATCTTTTAGAGGGTGACTGATAGTGATAACTATATATCAGGCTGATGGAAAATCAGTTGCACAGTGGTGGAGTTGAGGTTAAGTTGAGTGCCACTTGATTTAACATGAATTTGTAACCACTGTTGTAATATCTCACACCATGTATGTTGTATATATGAAACAAACTCCTTTGTGGTTTCCTGAGAGCAGTCCACAACACAATGATTACTGGTGCCATAATCACACAGATGTGTCAATGTCAAATATAAGACTGGAGAGTGTCAGCAGATAAACTTCAGTGGCTTGCTTTTTAATTAATCTCAGAATAAAAATTCACCAAATAGGCCTGAAGGTCAAACAAACAGCAAAATAGGCCGTCTACGTACTTGCAGACCCAAAGCATCACTTAAATACTGAAGAGACAGTAATTTCTCTGTGTTTCTCGTGTTACATTAACGAGGCTCTCTTACACTAGACCTTTTTTCGCAGCAGACACTGTGGCTTGTCATGCTAGTAAAAGCAGTGTTACAACGTGCTGTTCGAGTGTCCCAGCAAAAAGTCATGACAGGGTGACAGCGAGCCAGCGTGCTCGACAAAGAACCCTGAAACTGAATCGGCTTAATGGAAGTCAGCCGTGATTAATTTCCTTATTTACACTTGTCCTTTTCATACTGTGACATGTCAAAATGTGGGCTGTGAAAAAAAGGACTAAAGCTGTCAACGGTGATGCTACAGGAATGAAAAGGTGAGGCTAAATTAAACTAATCGGCCGTCAGTGATTGGTTTCAACCCAGTTTCTGGTTTTGATTATTCACATCGGAAAGCGTCTTCACAGCTAAGATAGACATTATTCTAGATTAGTTCAGTTTGAGCTGGGATCAGTGATCAGATTCCTGTGGACAGTAAAATCTGAGGGGAAAACACTCAGCATCATCTTGTTAAGTAGAAATAGCCTCTCCAGTAACTTTAGGATTGGCTCATTTAAAGCATTTAATTTACAAATAGTCCAATTCCATTAATTCAATCCCCTAGTGCATAGGAAATTATATAATCAAGTGTGTAATGTGTTATAGATTATTTTTTCATTAATTCAAAAGGCAACATGAGATATGTGCTGTAATACACAGAGGCCCAGAACTGAATAACTGCAATTATACAGCACTAATAAGTAGATATCTGCATTTTAGGCATATCCACAACAACATTTATACATGGGGTTTGTGGTGCTTGCTGTAAACTAGAATGCAGCAACAGTCTATTAGCACATGGTAAACACAAACAACACATTAAATGAAACAAAGCACTGTATTGGACACTGAACCAATTATTTACTGTGCTTAAACTGGAGGTCAGTGACTGCTGAGAATTCAGAAATAAGACCAAGTTGTTTCTTGATTAAGAGTATTCTGCCATAATATGGTGCCATATTTTTGATATATGTAATTTAAGACTTAAAGGATAAGTTCACACAAAAATGAAAAATCATCATCATCATCATCATCATCATCATCTATTCACCCCTATGCTTGAAGTTTTGTGGTTAATAAAACATTTCTGGAGCTTCACAGCAAAACCGTGTTGCAGTACACCCTTAAACAACTGAAGCACATTGGAACTTGTTTTAATACGAGGGTTGGGGGTGGGAGTGCTAACACTTTTAGCTTAGCAGCTACATTAAGAATTTCTGCCTTAAAAAGGATGTAAATATTTTTTTTACCTATCTACAGCCTGTCTTCAGCTCAGGGCCTTAGCTCATTCAGCCCCTCGTTAGAAAATGACATAACGTGCTATTGAGCCCGCCTGAAGTCCCAGGATGCTCACTGTACACTCCACAGAGGGCAAACAGAGGTTAACAACCCTTTATTAATCCCTGCTAACAGAGACACCCAGGGGGAGAAACACAGCCAGGACAGAGATAAAGAGGCATGAAGACGGTTCAATAGATGGAGAGAGGGAAGAAAGAAAAAAGACAGCAAAAAACAACAAAAATAAGGAAGACGTGTGGGTAGAAAATTAGCAAAAGAGACAAAGGCACAAGTAAAGACAGATTGACGGAGACAGGAAGTGCACTGAAGAGCTGAACAGAGGCAGCTTCCATGCAGATAGCTGCTTTGATTTGGAGCCAATGATATCTAACGACCCCCTGCACAGCATGGCAAGATGGTTGACTGCTCCCCACCCTCTGCCAAGGCGCACTCAACGGCGGCTCTTTTCTTTTTCTGTATCATCGGGAAGAACACACACACACACACACACACACACACACACACACACACACACACACGCACACACACACACACACACAGACACACATGCACTAACAGCGACGGTGCTGTGGGAGCGCAGTTAGGAGGTCTGAGCTGTAATTGGATCGGCCTCTATTTGGGGTCAGTGGTAAAAGTGAAAAGACTGGAGGCTTTTTCAAATGGACTAAAGACCGGGGAGACACCGGAGAACAAGAAAGGTCACTATCAACTAGTCCTGTGGGGGAAACGTATGTGTGTGTTTGTGTGTGTTTGTGTTTAACACTGGCAAGAAGTGGAGACGAGGAGGGCGATGCAGAATAAGAAGTGATAGCCAGGTGAGGTGGAGAGAGCAGGGAGCCGGCAGGGTGATAATGAGGGTGTTTGAATCGCTCACCAGCTTAACTGTGATTGGCTCGCTTCACGAGATGGAGGGTTAGCTGGGGAGCAGGTTGAAAAACGGAGACGAGACGGTGATGAGTGAGACAGTTACGAAGGATAACTCAAACCGATTTTGGTATCTGACACGTTCGCTACAGCCGCAGAGCTCGAGTGAGGGGAAAATATGGCTGTTACCCAGTCACTTCAACCATTTTACCATCCTCCTCACAGATCTCAGCTTCTCTCTCTCTCTCTCTCTCTCTCTCTCATCATCCCTCTTATATATTCAGCCCATCCCTCAGCGCCACCAATCAATCAGCAGATCGATTGAAAGGTATGTGTGTATGTGTGTGTGTGTGAGGTGAGAGCTGATGTGAGCTGGATGGACTCTAAAAGACCTCTGTGAAATGGTACTGCATTTCCCTTAAATTTGTACAATCTTGTACAAGTTTGGTGGAGAAATCTCCACAGTATGTGCAGTCTCGAAATGGATATCTTCGAGTTTTAAAAGGTAACTCAGCATCCTGGCTGAATAAAGCTACAACCAACTATTATTTTCACTAGCAACAATAAGTTGCTTTGTCTATAAATAGCCAGAAGATGATGAAAAATGTTGATCTTTGTTTCCAAGAGATAAAGTCCTCAGATGTCTTGTTTTGTCCACAACCCACAGATAACTGTAAAAGAGGACTAAAGAAACCAGCAAATATTTACATACAAGAAGCTGGAATTAGAGAAATTTGACCCTTTTCTCAAAAAAAAACTCAAATTGATTCATTGATGATCAAAATAGTATCCATTCATTTAATAGCTGACAGCAAATAAAAGGTCAAATGTGTGACAAAACAGCGTTATAGTGATGCTCCAGATGCTCTGGCCTACAAATCTCCAGATGTAAGAAACATGTTTGTTTGGCGCAGACCCACAAATGTGACGTCAACAAGATTTCAAGGTGAAAAAAAAGGAAAATTGGGATGCAAAGCGTATCCTTCCCACTGATCCTGAATCATGTCACAGTATCCATCAAAACATAATTGCAATTATACAAGATTTTATTTTTTTTTTGTTAACAATATCGTGTAACCCTTACATATTCAATTCTATCATGGATGAGTTAATTTTCAGATCAGCCATTCGCAGATTGGTACATTCATTCAAACAGACAAATAATTTCCATTCTTGTGATTCTTGGTCTCCCTCCCCTTTTTCCTGTAACTCCCTCATATAACTCCAGACCTCTTTCTCTGTGAATCTCTCTCCCTCTCTCTCTCTCTCCGCTCTCATCCTCCTATCTGGCCAGGTATAAACTAATCCCCTGTGTCTTTGCTGCAGCAGACTGTAAAGTACAGGGGACAAACCTGCTGCCTGAGTGTGTGTGTGTGTGTGTGTGTGTGTGTGTGTGTGTGTGTGTGTGTGTGTGTGTGTGTGAGTTAATTTAGAAAGTGGAGGGAAAATGGAGAACTGCTGAAATCTAGTTTGCCCACACTTCTTTATGTTTTTAATTACATACTGGTAGTGTAAATGTATTATAAAAACTAAACTATCACACCATTTTTTTTCAGTGAATTCCACTTGCAGGAGAAAAAAAAAAAAAAAGAAAAAAAGAAGAAGCAGGTTTTCATGCTGATCACCGCCAGCCTTTTGTTCTACTGCATTTTCAATAAATTCCAAATTCAGTAACCAAGGGCATAAATGTATTTCAGGACAAAGATAGATTAAATTAGATTTTTTTTTTCTCTCTCTCTCACATCACACTGGAGCACATAACAGGTCTAACTCTAGCCTGGGAGGACGCATCTGTGGTCAACTCAACAGCAGCACTTACTGCTAAAATTTCCTCTTATTCTCACAGCTGCTGGAAAAAAAAAAACGTCAACACTCCTGCACACACAATCACGCGTACATACAAGACAGGGTTATGGCAGGCTGTCACGGGCACGCATTGCATGCACGTGCTTGTGTGCAGCAGAGGGTTCAAACCCAGTCAGTTGCTTCTCCCGTCCCTGCTCGTTTTGTTTCGCTAGGCTGATTTGAAAGACATTTAATTATTGAAATGCAATTAATGCAGCGCCCGGTGGGGAATGGGCAGAACACACACACACACACACACACACACACACACACACACATACACTAGGAGGGGGGTAAAAAAGGGAGGAAACAGCAGGCTATATATCAACAGAGATTAACCAGTGAATCAGATGCATATGGGATTAATACGTTGAGATTATGACTGAAAGGTTTTTGTGAATATGGAGCTGCAAGGATTTAGGAGGTCATTGTCTTAGTTGAACAGATAAAGAGATCACAGGTGGATTGAGAGAATGAGTAATACTGAATTGTATGTTATTGACCATGTTTTTCCTTTTTGTATAATTCCTTGGATTCAACCAGGAGAATTGTTATTTTGACATACATGTATCCCTCTGTTTCTTTTCCCTCAGGCTGGGTTAGTGTATGAATTTTCACCTTAAAACCACCATGTACACATACACAGACCTGCATGAAGGAATAACAAGTGGTGTGTAATTATGTGTGTGCGTGTGCGTGTGTGTGTGGGGTGGGGACGGGGTAGGACCAGGCTACTACAATCTGCCTCGTTAATTCACACACACACATGCACTCACTGCGCCTTTGCCTGTATTTCAAGGACAAGAACCGCACTGCAATGTCCGAGCTCATTGAGGAAAAAACAACAACAACAACAACAACAACAACAACAAGAAAAACATGCACTGCCATCGTAGACCACCGGTAAGAAATTTAATAACACTAGGTGGGGGACAAACGAGTAATCAATAGGTTTGGAGAAATATGTTTGGCTCCAATGTGCGTCTCCGCCCGCCCCCTTAGCAAGCCTGCACATGTTGATTACAGCGTCACAATCCCTTTATACTATTCTGTAAAAAAAAAAAAAAAAAAAAAAGAAGCAATATTACAACAACACATTCCCACATCTTTATAGGAAAATAATTCTATGGAAAAACTCAGAAAATAGGCTATTCTTTTTTTCCCCCTTCTTCTTTTCCCCCTCCATCTCTCAAAAGCTGAGCGGTTAATGTTTGATATCCAGTCACGTTTTTCAGATACATCAGCACAGGTGACTGGACCAGCTTAAGGTTATTTCATAAAAAACGGCTCTTACCGATAAACGGCGTTAGGTGTGTTGGATGGATGGATGGATGTGTGCGGTCTCTCTCTCCTCTGCTCTCCTCCAGCGCCGCAGCACACTGCTTGTTCATTTGCCACAGACTCCGCCCCCCTCTGCGTGGATTGGTCCAATGAACGTCGCCCAGAGAGTATTGACGTAAAACGAGACGAGTCTCTGCTGCCGGTTTCCGCCTTTGTTTATGACAGAAACTCAATTTATTTTGCTCTCGACATGTAAATATCCTCGACCTTCCTTCACGGCAGCTTTGTGGTTGTTTTTTTACGAGTGACTGAGCGTGTGTCAAATGTGTACGATATTTTAATTCAGACGATTTTACATTTGCCTAATCGACCTGGACTTAGCCCGCTATAAGGGTTAGCCGAGCTTCTTCTTCTTCTAATTTTTTTTTTTTTTTTTTTTAGCAAATGCGCTTTTCATCAACGTATATTAAACGTGTGACACATTTTCAGAATTTATTTAAAAAATGACAACTTTATTTACGCTAAATATTAGTCATACAGCTGTTTGTATGTAACGCAAACGGACCATAGTTTGGATGGCGGAGACTTATCTTGACCCACAATGCAGCAGATAATTACGTTCTGGGCTGATAACTAGCTTAATTAACTGTTAAATGTAGCTTCTGCGTACCAATGAAGATATAATTGTAATACTATGTGCTTTCTCTAAGTGGAAAAGCGCTTAAATGCTCGTCAACCCTCTTATGGGCTAACCCAAGAATATACACCACCTGTACCTTTGTGGGATTTGTAGTCTGCTGAGGTGTCCATTACAATAACAAGAGAGGAAGGAGGCTAACTGAGAGAACTACAACAACCCTCCCCGGTGATACCAACGGACAGCTTTCAACGCCGCCCTCCCCGGCTCTCGGCGACAGCTTTGTCAGACAGAAAACTTCCTGAGTGAAACCACAACAAAAGCGGGTGAGTACCCTGTCACAGCCGACAGCCGAAACACTCGTCAATTATTGCATTTTTACTTTTTTATTTCCGCGGTTTTTTATCACCATATACTTAGCTAGCGATATAGCGCTAGTTAGCTAAGGACGGAGTTGATCACCTGCTCTAAGATGCTAATCTCACATTAGCGCGTTAACTCTACCTGTAGTTCGCTTTTTAACATTATCCACCTCCTTGTTGTTGCCTCGTCGCCTCTCTTCTGTTCACTGACAGCGGTCTTATCCAGGTAAGTGTCCCGTCGTGCGGTAAATTAACTGTCAGCCCCCCTGCACCTGTGATGTCTGTGTTTTTAAAGTGACAAACTTGTTGGGGCTCAGGTGTCATGGCGCTTTAGCGTCACCTCACATCACCTTCTAAATGGTGGTCGCAGGCTAATGAAGGTGGAAAACGAAACAACTTTTTCTGTCCCTGCTGTCAGAACCGATGGGAAGCCGAACTTAATGACCTCATTCACACACAGGGACTGTGTGCCTATAAAAGTTCAGGAAGGAGGAAGCAAAAATAACATGCGCTAAAAATGCCACCTAAGCAGAATGCAGGTGCTCGACCTGTAAGTGTCACAATGAGATATGGCCATAATCTCCCCAGTGTGTAATTTAGTTCGTGGTGACGGATGCAAGGGTCATATAACAGAGATCCAAGTGCTTCAATCTCAGTAAGACGGTAACCAGACATGCAAAAAAAGTGGGTTGTGACCATGATATCATCTGCTGCTGTGGCCAGTCAGTGGTTTTAAAAGGATTTTAGCCTTTCTCAGTGCAAGACTAATTGTGATGTTTCCCACAAATGATACAAAAGGTTGACTTTAAAACCTGGCAGACACCTTTACATGTCATAACAGGTAAAGCACAGGTGTATCTAATAAGACGTCATAGGTCACTTCAGTTAATTGTGCAATTGAGCTAAAGGCTACTATGTGAGCCAGCATGCGCAATACCAGAACTCCTACATGACTAGATATAATTCACTCATTCTGATTATTTGTTACACCTGCGTTTAATAAGGTGACATGTCCAATTGGGGAAAGGCTCATTATGAATACACAGACGGGCACCTTTAGACAGATACTACATCTCCTTTGCTGTGGCTTCATTCACAGCTTAGTCCAACTGTGGAAGAAAATGTAAGAATCATTCTGGTTATACACAACCTAAATTAAAGAAAGAAAGGTACATTTAAAATAGACTTTTTAAACATAGGCTTTTGTATTTATTATAGTTTATTTTGTTATTGTCCAATTTGCATATAGCCATGTGCAGGTGCATCGTTAGACCTAGGCATTTGGGGATAGCCCCAGATGTTTTGGGAATAGTGGGTCTTTGTGCCTTTAAAAAAAAAAAAAAAAAGAAAAATCAAATATAATTTTGTAATGATGAAAATAGCCCCAGAGGTTTTTATGTGCGGCCAGCATCCCCAAATGCAACATTGTCACCAGCTCAGAAGCTGACCTGGCTTTCCTTATGGCATATGCCCATATATGGGCAGAGTCAGAATATTTTTTTGCAAATTCAACATCAGTGTTATTTTTTCCCCCTCTATGCGTCACTGATATTACCAGAGCCCGTCTATTAGCCCACTGTTTAGTACCATTGCAGCGTTTATTGTTGTTAGTTATTATGGATATATGAAGGTTCTTTGGAAAAAAAAAAACATCAGCTGATCAGCTCAGGTTCGTGAAAAATCGAATTGCGGTCGTGGGCGTAGTCTGGGTGTGTAGTCTCTGTTAAATGACAATTTATTTCTCTTAATACCCTACAAAGCCTACTGTAGGCCTAATGCAGATAGACAATGAAGGAAGAAATTATAATAGGGAATGTTCTACCTGCTCTAATAGCCTATGCACACAGCACAGGTCTTATTACAGTACATTACCTAGGCCTATAGTGAGGGAAAATTAGCTTGATTTGTGATTAAAATATGACGATGAGGACCTCAATGATTGGCCTTGCTTTCCTTCTCAAACTACATTCAAATTGCATCTTTAACAGCCCAATTTTCAAAATGTCCTGGAGGAGAAATCCCTGGACCCTGTTAAAAAGAGACTCTATCTGCGGGCAGTGATGCCGGTAACGCGTTACTCTAATCTGACCACTTTTTTCAGTAACGAGTAATCTCACGCGTTAATATTTCCAAACCAGTAATCAGACTAAAGTTACTTATTCAAGTCGCTGTGCGTTACTATTATTTTTGTCATTTTCCTTAGCAAAATTATTTATTTTTGCTTTCTTCTTGTGTCTCGTGGAGTGATGTCACGTTTTCAGCATGAGGACAACTCACGTGTAACACGACGCAGCCATACAAACACAAACAACAATGGAGGGAGGAGAGAGATGCGTGTTTTCTAGCTGGAAATACAGTCATTACTTTGAGCTCCTGTCAGCTAAAGATGAGAATATTAAGGTTCGTTGTACACTCTGTGCTGGCGACAAAGTACTATCAAGCTTCAAAAACACTTGGGTTGAAGAAGTTGGTTTGGCGGTATGTTGTACAGGAAATGCTGCCCTTACACACAGTTGACTCGCCCTCGTTTTTTGCCAAAATAAACAAGATCCCTCCTACTATCAATGCTGTGCTTGGCGTTAGAATAAAAAAATGCACTTCCAATAGTGAGTACTGGCAAAACTAGTTGTCATTTTATGTTGATACGGCGGGATGCTGTTGACGGCTGCTGAATGTAACTAACAAAGTAACTTGTGATCTAACTTAGTTACATTTAAAAACAAGTAATCAGTTAAGTAACTAAGTTATTTTTTTAAAGGAGTAATCAGTAATCAGATTACTTTTTCAAGGAAACTGAGGCAGCACAGTCTGTGGGGCTAAAGCCCTGGATGTGTTGCACTTCTAACGATGCCCCTGTCCATGTCCACGTCACATGTAAACTTACATGTGTAACCCTGCCTACATTTAAAGGACCAGTGAGGAGGATTCAGCTGGATCTATCGGCAGAAGTGGAATATAGCAGTGTCTATAAATCATGTTCCTGGGGGCCTCCTGACCTGCATGTTTTAGATTGTTTCCCTGCTCCAACACACCTGACTCAATGAATGAATTTGGTCATTATCAGGACTTGATAACGAATTGATTATTTGAATCAGGCGTAGTTGGTCAGAGAAATGTCTAAAACATGCAGAGCAAACAACCTCCAGGAACATGAAAAACTCTGTAATATAATACTATGTTTTGATTTGTGTATAATCACCTTAACATAAGAATAGTTGTGTTTTCCTTACCGTAGAATGAGTTGTTCACAGAGAGCAGGTCCCCTTCCACAGAGTCTGCCACGGTACTCCTCCATTAGCTGAGAACTGACAAGCAAACACTGGCTCTAGAGAGGGTCTTTCATGTTTTTACGTTACCTACATTAGCTTATCTCACATGCTTGGGAAGGGAAGGGTGAGGGGAGAGATATTCAGTTGGTTGCAATCTAAAAACTCACTGCTAGATGCCACTTTAACCATGGGTCCTTAAATGCAAATGTGAAGACCTTCATCTGTAGATCATTTCAATTGTTGTGAGGAAACACAGTGGATACGTGATTATTTGTTGTCAGCTCTCGATCATTATAAGAAGCAAAATATCCCAAAATAATGAAGCGCTGACAAACTGTCTCCACAATCGACTAGCTTTGAGTACATTTCTTCTACAGTTTTGGATTGTCATTATCACTAACATTATACAGAAAGGACATTCGCAATTATAAATTGTATCTTTGTTTCTTGTATTCCTGTTTTTGTGTGTCTTTGCTGACTTCTAATGGTTTAGATTTACACCTAGCTGCAGGTATTAGGTGTACACCCAGGAACCTGTGACAGCATCGTTTGTTGTGTTAGGCTACGGTCACACATGCGTGAATGCAGGTGAATGACTATTGCTCGCCGGCGCAGAATTTAAGCAGTGCAGGATGTGGTCAGCGGAGAAACTGGTTTTAAACTTTCAACAAGAGAGGACAGCAACATGCTGCCTTTCAGCCTGGTGTTTAAGCTGCTTTAAGCGTCGTCATTTTCGCTAACTTCTGTCCGTTTTGCAGTCAGCAATCCCTTCACTCCTTTCTAAAGCACGTCACCACATGAAGGTCCAGTGTTAATAGCCAGACATTACAGCAGACAGGAGGATGCTGCTCTCTGCACAGTCACAAGCAGACCACCTCTCTGTGGAGTTCTCTGCCCTGATTGGATAAAGTGGGCAGGGATACCAGAACATTTCCTTTTTTCTTTTACTGCATGAGCAGAGGGAAGTGAGATATGGGTTACCGACCAAATGCTCAATAACAGTGATTACTGTTGGAATATAGAGCCATTTAACACTTATTTTAATAAGCATATAACCCTTACAACAGCTTTACTTAATCTTTGAAGCCTACGTGACGACATGTAACCATGTCTGTTGTTGTCTCCCTGTAGTAATTGTTTTCAAGTGCCTGTATGTAGACACTTGACTGATCAATCTCACATAATCCTAGTCACCTATGGATATACTAAAACATTTCAACACTGCTCCAGTTAATAACCGTCATATTTGTGCAATAGTGGGTATACAAGGGCAAAGTTTAACATCTAAATAACTTAATAACCCCTTGCTGCAGTTATAGGACTTTAAAGTCACAGTCAGGTCATCAGGCAAAGATTAGGCCTTTCACAAATCATAGCTACTTTGTGTTGGAAGTTATATATTGTTCCAGAAACAATTGTGATAAACAATATTGTCTACAATTTATATAATGATGTTATAATAGCACAAAAATGGAACTACACCGTTTCAAAGAGCAATGGATTTTTAATTAAAAAAAAAAAATCAGACATAAAAATTGGAATGTGAAAAGAATATTAAAGTAATCTAACTAAAATAAAAAATGAATAGAATAAGACCACACAACCAAAACAATTTTACAAAATGTACAAACACTACACACAATACAGAAGTCAGCAAAAATTATCAAGGTCATATACATGTATAAGATATGTACGACAAGACGATAATGTATTTATTTTGACTAGCCGAGCAGAGACTCACAGGAATCTTGTGAGGCACACAGATGAAGACAGACTTGGTATGTTGGTGAGTGTCCCTGCCCTATGATTGATAATCTGTTGTATGATGAGAACGAAGCATAAACGTCATATTAGATCATGTGGAAACGTCACACAACAGACAATGGCTGAGGAGGAACTGGTCCTGGAGGTGTCAGATGCAGGATTGTGTGTGAATGAAAGAGACAGAACACTTGCCAGTAAATGAGGATATCATGAGCATTTTCTCTTTATTTTTTTCCTTATGACAAGATTAAGCGAGAAAAATCCCTGACTACTTGCGCCAAGGTTCTATATTTATCATAGTGTTATTTTTATTGCAGCAATAACATTGGAGAGGGTGTTCCTTATGCAGGTATGACTCATGCCAGTTCTGTCACCATTGCACCCGGTGGAACAGTAAAGTGCACACCCTTTGGCAATGTGGCTGTTATGTGATGATCATCACTGTGACTGAAAAGCTTTCCAGTAAGTGGTACACATGGGATTTTATGACACGCAATGGAAAGGAATTAAGCTGGTGCATTGTTGGAATCATCATGAAATTATTTTGAGAATGTATCTTTGACTCTCCACACTTTTTGTTCTGTCCCCTTCTTTTAATAAAAGAGCACTTAGATATGGCAGTTCAAGTGGTTGAATTGATTCGTGATTATAAGCATGGTGTATTTTACTTTCAAGTCCCCCACTTATTTTCATCCACCACTATCTGTCTTTCCCTGCTTGTTCACCTGTCCAACTCTCTCCTTCTTCTTCAGGCGCTTGTCTGTTCCCATTCTGTCAGTCTCTGTGAGCTATCGAATGCAGTGAAACTGGCATCAGTGACCAGTCACACACACAAAGGCCCATTGATTGGTCAAAGATGACCATGGAGGACACGAAGAATGAAGCTGACACTGCCTCAGTCGTCTCTATGGCTCTCTACAATGTGATGTATCCTGTCTTCAATCAGGTAAAGAGTGCAGGGTGTTGGTTAACACTAAAAATCAAAGAAAGGGATTAAAGAATCTGCAGGTTTGTTGAGAGATAAAGACACTTGGATGAGACTTGTGGGTGTATGTGTGTTGAATGAAAACTGCTTGTGGAGGTTAACTGTGAGTTGGGTTTTGTGGTTCAAAGGTTTATGGTGTAGCAGAAAAGAAATAAGGAACTGTTGATGTCAAATGTCCTTTGTTAATTTTGAGGAGTACCAACAAGGATAAGTGTTATGGCTCTTTTTTTGTACTGTCATACAAGTTGAGTTGATCTCTGATTTCTGTATTTTAAGGTCTTTAACGCTTCATATTCACCAGTGGGTTTGGTTAAGTGTCATTTTTGCCACCTAACCCTCATTCCATTGCTATTGCCGTTGGTCTAAAATTTGTCAAATCTGTCAAAATTTGATACAGATATTTGTGGTTACCAGACCGTGATCCCCAGACTTATTTACAAAGTAATCAGATAACACTTAAATTTGTCTAATACTTGGTTTAAACAGAACAAAAATAAAGGACAGTACTGTCATTAGAGTGTTTATTGTTGCCACACGGATGTTTTGCGCAGTATGCCCTACCTCAGTGTCTATTTTGGCAAAATCATGGTGAAACTACACAAGTGTGCCAATTATAGGTTATCCAAAACTGCACAATAGATATACTCCAATAGGGGGAGCTGTATCCTTTTAAAGGAGAGCAAAGGACCACGCAGGGTCTCATACAAACAAAACAAAATATCCCAACTGAAGAGCACCTTACTGTATCACAGAATCCTCATAGTACATGTTTGTATCACAGGAAACACGTAAATGAAATCTTGTCATTCAGTCCCTTTGGAATCAGAGTGTCGAGGAAGTTTATCCAATAGGCTTCTCTCTGGAGCAGGATTCTGTCCCTGTTACCACCTCTCTGTGGCATTCTTACTGTCTCACTGCCCATATAATGTAGTTCACTACATAGCTGTAGTAGTTCATAACAGTAGTTATCACTGAAGTGCCTGGCTACTGATGATTTAACATCGAGGTTACAAATAGAGCACGTATGCTCACAGATTCTGGTTTTTGGTTCCCGTTTTGTTTTGCCAACACAACCACATGTTTAATGTTACATGTAGATTTGAGTAAATCAGACTGTTGAACTTCGCGTACAAGTTTTTACCATAACCGTCTTTAGCACGCTGCTCATTAGATTCATCAGAATTGCAAATGCGTCTTAATCTTAACAGCTGACTGAACTGAAGGAAAGTCTCCTTTTTATACACTTCAATCTGAAGACAATTCCCGTCTTGTTTCTGATATTTGGTTTACAAGTAAATATCTCCAAATCCTGACATACCCATCAGCCTCAGCTGTGCTTGGTGGCTAGTGCTAATGAGCTAATTTTAGAATGCATACATGCTGAACAAGGATGTCAACATATTACCTTTATTTTCCCAATCCGCTCTGTGTTAGTACAGCCTCACCGAGCGGCTAACATTGCTCTAAAAAAGTAAGCAAGTAACTCTTCTTGTTCTCTGGCAAATCAATTAGATTTTTTGTTTTAAATGTGTACACAGATACTTAAAAGGCAGGACTATTTGATTTATATCACAGATGACAAAAGTGTTGTGTTCTAAAGCTTTGCAAACACCATGACTCTGGCAACTTTGAAAACAATTTCATTATCAAAAGATGAAATGTCAAGAAAAGTTGCAACTGCACTTTTCACAAGTTATCCTGCCCAATCCTGCCATGTGCATTACACAGTGTGCAAAGTGACAGCAGTTGTAGTTTGAAGGAGTTGTAGTTGTAGTTTGAAGGAGTGACGAGCCCTGTAATACCACAATATCAGCCCAGAGGATTGGAATAGACTTCGGTTCTCCTGAAGTTTAGATTAAGAATACAGAAGAATGGACTTTTCACAATACCATAACACGGTGTCCTCCTCTGATACTGCGGGACGCCTAGCTTGTATGTACTGTCTGCAGAATTACATTTCAGGGCAGAGGAGAGGCCACAATAAGAGCTAAGCTGTGTATGTTGTCCTTTGTGCTTCTGGCTTATATATGTGTGTGTTTGTGCATTGTAACTTGCAGTTGGAGAAAGTCAACTTATCCGCAGCGCAGACCTTGAGAGCAGCTTTCATAAAGGTAAGACGTGTTTCCTTTTTGTTAGTTTGCTTACACTTCATGGGATGAACTATCATCTTTCTTTTAATAACTGTGCCCACACCTTAAATCCTCCTCTGACTGACTGCATGATATGTTTTAGTGCCACAGAGGAGCATGGTTGTCTGTGATTATTATCAGTGCAGCTGTATATTTGTGTATTTCAAGGCAGAGAAGGAGAACCCAGGACTGACCCAGGACATTGTCATAAAAATACTGGAGAAGAAGCACTCAAAAGTCAACTATAATGAGAGTCTACTTCGCATGGCTGCAGACAATTCGGAAGGTAAGATGCCTGGAATATGATGTGTCACACTGGACAACCATATAACAGTACCAGCATGGGAGCATGGTATTTACCATAGGTCAGTAACAAACGAGGTTATTGAACTTACCGACATTGGTTTCACCAAAATCTACATACCATTTTGTTTGACTTTATTGTTTCCAGGAGGTGATTATTTTTAAAATTTGACATCCTCCAGAAGCTGGACATGTACATGTGTCGCTCAAGGACACTTCAGCAAGCTGCATAATTACAAGCTGAGCTTCACTTGGGTTTCAATATTACATTGGTCCAACTATCCACTGGGGGGAGCTGTTTCTCCACAAATCAGCTGCTTTCCCTGCTCTCAAATGCTCCTTTTTGTCTGTAATTGAATTCCTTGTGCCGTGTACAGTGATTGATGGTAGTAATGAATTCACACATGCATACACACACACTATAAATTCATTTTAGATGTACCTCCTGCATGTCCAAATTCTACCTTAATCCTGCCTTCACTTAACACAGAAAACAATATCACTGTGAAGTGTATGCACACACATTATACTTGATCCTGTATTCATTTTATTCATATGCACCGTAGACGTGTGTTTTTCACACGTGCTGTCATTATTAATTGCTTCATTTCGGTGTCCTCTGTTGCTATTGTGACATGCTGTCACTGAGGACTTTGAAGATGTTTATTTATCTCTTCCTCCTGGTGTTTTCAGAGTTCTGGATCGACAGTCGAGAGCCAGACTTCCAGGAGCTGAATGAGAGGGCCCGAGCTCTGAAACACATCCTCAGCACCATACCAGATGAGATCAATGACAGAGTAGACTTCCTACGGACCATCAAGTAAGACAGCTCAGTGGGTGACTGTGATATTGTGTGTGTGTGTCCAGTATACACCAGGTTAATTCTATCCAAAGTTTGAGTCTGGCTGAAATACAGCCTGTATTATTCAATACATTGTCAGAAAATGTCTCAAGAAGTTTTGTAAACAATTCCAAAAAGTAAAGCTTTGATACAGTGCGTGTCTTTATGATGAAAACCCTCATTGTATAAAAACAAAAAGAGTACAGGATACAGATTTGCTTTATTCAGGCTTATGAGACAAACGAGTTAGCACAATCTGAAAATCTTTAAGCAGTTCCTAAGTAAGTTAAATAGACTCAAATGCCCTCATTAACTGTATGGAGCGAATTGACAGGCTGCACAAAAACAGTGTCCATTGGTTCAATTCATGCAAATAATACAGGGTGAATATTCTCTTCTTTCTCTGAACACACCTTTTTATTGCTCCAACACAAGATATGGTTGTGTATTACTGTAGCACCTTCTTTTAGCAAGGTAGTATGTGTTTGTATGTAATATAAATGAGCAAAACAGGAGAAGAAAGACTTCATGCAGTTGATAATTGTGTTCAAATGAATCTTGAATTATGCGTCATTTTTTCCAGCTCGTTGATGTGCTATATCAAGGAATGATGAAACAAAAGTGATGAATAAAGATCTGTATTTATGTTAAATAGAAAATTATTTTGATTAGCAGGCCAAGATGAGATTAAATCAAATCTAGTGAGAAGTCTTAAGGGTGGGACTTCATTTGTGACTTTCGGAGAAGAACGTGTTACAAAATAATCTCAACTCAGTGGTTCACTCAGACTGTGTCCTAACTGCATGCAAGCATCAAATGCGACACAATATCAGACGCTTCCTGTCCACACTAAATCCTTTAATGCATTCTGTTACACTATGTAAACAAACCACGTACTTATTCACTGTACGCTCGAGATCAGACTTGAGGTGTTTCCACTCGAGTAAAAGATGGCTGCGCTCATAAAGCCAATCTTCCAACATTTGTACCTTTTAAACAGAAAACATGTGTCATACTGTGCTATTTAGATGTGTCTCTTCTGGAAATGACATAGAATACAGCCAACAGCAAGTAGAGATCGTGTGTTTTCTTACCAGGAACTTTATACCCCCTGGCGTTCTCCCTCCAGCAGGCTGGAAACTAATTGAGTTTTTTGTACTAAAAGGAGACTATATTGTATCTGACCTTCATGACTGAACCAGTCCTTGTCCAAGTCGCACTTTCAATGTAAGCGACAGGAATGAAAACAGACACTGGGCGTTGGGCTCAAAACAGCCAGTTGGGAATCTCCAATAGGAAACAATGACATCATGCTGTCTATGTCGATGAGGGTTTCTTGTGTCACATGCTGTTAGGACACAGTGTTTCAAGCTTTCAGCCACATCTCACAGTCTTCACCAAACAATCGAGCTGTCTAAGGCGTAGTGTCTTTTAGATAAAAAATAAAATCATGAAATAGATGCTGCTCTTAGTGTTAGTCATAAAGAAACTGCAAGGTCCCTGCATGCAGTTACATATCCCTGTCAAACGCACCGCATGCATACACACACGCACACACACACTCACACACACACACACACATGCACACACACACTAAAGAGAAAAAGTGAAAGACGTTTCATTTTCTTGGCCCACTTTGCCATTATTTTGATGGAATCCAATACTCTTAGTGAGTCACTGCTTAAGTTACTTACCCAGCGGAGGGCTTAGAAATAAAATCAATTCAAAAGGAATGCTAAAAAATTTAAGTTATGCAACAGCCGATTTCAAGTGCATACGAGGGGAGAAAAAGTTGAAGGTGAAAGCATGTTTGCAAGAACGAGGGAAGAAAGGGAGACAACGAGCTGGATCAAAGAACTGTAGTTTCAGGGTAAAACTGCTTGATAAAAACAGACAGATTCTGAGATATTGTTTTTTGTTTTTTTGTTTTTTTGACTTGCGCTTATTTGTGTGTATCATCCACAGAGACATTGCCAGTGCCATCAAGGAGCTGCTAGACATAGTGAATAAAGTCTTCAGGAAATACCACCATCCGAACAGAATGGTACGTAGATGCGTGAAGAAAAATAAATGCACACACAAAAAAAGCTGTTGCTGTGATATAAGTGGAGCTGAAAGGCTGTCTGTATTTATTGGTTAGGCACTGGAAAAGAAGAAGAAAGAGTTTGTGAAATCCTCCAAGAGCTTCAGTGACAACCTGAAAACCTACTTCAAAGATGGAAAGTATGACACTGTTTCTAGTTTATTCTGTGTTTGGACTTTTTTATGTCTGTTTTTCTGTCTCCTCACTCACTTGTTCAGCATTTTTCCTTTTCACATGCATACACCACAACATTTGATGGTTGTACACATGCATGTCGACACACACACACACACACACACACACACACTGTCACCATCATGTAAATGGTTGTCGTTTGATCACAGGCCCGCTTCCATCAAATCCACCATTGCCGAATAATTCCCTTGACCCATTTCCTGTGGATTCATGCTGGCTTGTATTCTCTGAAACCTGACATTCTCCATTCCAGCCAGATCAAAGTGTTTCCCGGATCAATCCTAATATTGTTGCCATGGTTTCTTTGCTCTGTGATTGACACATGTGTCCTTGTGTCTCTGTCACGGTTGTTTCCAGAGCGATAAACGTGTTTGTCAGCGCCAACCAGCTCACCCACAAAACCAACATGATCCTGCAGGCCTTCAAGACTGAGGTGTAGCAGCCTGAGAAGACACACGCACACACACGCACACACACACACACACACACAGATGTTTTTATTAGCAAGTAGGTGCTATGAGGCTTTGTAATTTTTAAGTTTATTATTTTTGGCTGTATAATTTATGATTCTGTGACTTTGAGGGGAGATCAGGTATTGAGGTTCAAAGCAAATCAAGTTGACAGTAATTGCCAGGGATTTTTAACTCTCTTTTATGTTGTTCTTTTATCAGATTCTTAAGTCGATATTTCTTCGTTCCTTTATATATATTTCCCTCTGTGTTCAGGACTGCGTAGCTCTGAAAAAGTTGAGGAAATATGTGATTATTTCCTTTGCCTTAAAAGTTTGAGGATTGCACAATTCTGAAAAAATACAAAGAAATCATTCAGTTTTGAGATACATTCGCACATTTATTGACAATTTTTTTTTAATCGTAAATCGTAACATATAATCTTGATCTGTATGGTGGTATCACATACTTGTCACTTGTCTAATATCCTGTCACTATCAGCATGCATCATATCCAACTTAAATCAGATATCAAGGTCTGGAGAAACCCTCAGGAGGACTGTATTCACTGTCTGTATACTGTGTATTGCTTTACCCAGTGCTTCATAAATCATCACCATCCAGGTGAGCAGTAACTCACCAGCTTTGCTGTCTTTGTTTTTATTTTAGTTACAGACACATATGAGCCTTCACATTTACTGTCCGCCAGCAATAGAATGTCCACTGTATAAAACAACGCTGTTTTTAGATCAGAGGTGATCAGAGATGCAAAAATTGTAAAGCTACTACAAGGAACTTTAGCTGTTTGTGGATTCTGGTTGCCCCTTTGGACAAAATTTGAGGATGGTGAACTTTTCTCAGACTGTGAGACCCCTGAACTCATCCTCAGTACTCAGCCATAAAAAATAGTGTTGATTTTATGACTCATCCAAACTGGATAAATTGGAATCTGACCCGGTGAGGAGCATTACGAATAACTATAATATTAACATTGATATAGCCATTGAGCGTCATATAGAGGCATCAATATTAAAATTGAGACCGTTTCATAACCAGCTAAATGTTCCCTTGTAGTACATTTAAGATAATTGTCTGAACCAAAAGTTATTTGAAATGATTTTATCCAAAGGGGCTCTGTGGAACATGGGCAGAGAGAGGCACTGAGACGAGACACTTGAGAACATGCGTTAAGTCACATCCTTTGGACTGTTGCAGAAAAATCCAATTTGAGTCCTTCACAAAAAATCCACAGTCCATCAGCATTCAACAATGTAAACAATCGTCCACAGGTTTGTTTAGGTAAACGCAGGGTTCGTACGGGTGCTTGAAATCCTTGAAAGTGCTTGAATTTCAGTGTTGTGTTTTCAAGGTCTGAAAAGTACTTGGATTTTAGTTTAAGTGCTTGAAAGTGCTTGACATTATAACTCTGTCTTCCACAAAATTGTTATCAGACTGGATAATTAATTTCTGAAGTTTTTGCTATTATGAAACATAATTTTAGATGTTTACAGCATAATACAATGTACATAATTGTGATAAGAAAAAATCATGAGTGTATATATATTCCTGTAGATACGTATTTTACCCCAGCAAAAAGGTGCTGGAAAATCTTTAAAATTACCCTTAAAAGTGCTTGAAAAGTGCTTGAATTTGACCTTGAAAAATGTGTACAAACCCTGTAAACCAGAGAGACGGGGGAAGGTCTCAGTTTTCACGTGACGTCACAAACTGCTCACGTGTGGCCACTGGAAAAAAAGGAATTACACATATAAATTGCTACAGCTTGTTACATAGATCCCCTTTATTGTCAGTGTTTGAGGTGCTTGCTGTATGTCAGTTTTTCTAACCTTGAAATAACATCTACGTCCGACTCATAAGTACAGGTCAGGGCCTTAGTGTGGACATGAGGCGTGAGTGGTTCAACCAGAGTGAGTTTTCTTCCCTGATTGTTTACGATCTAAAGACTTGAAGAGGTAAAAGTATAAATAATTTCACAAGAAAACTGTATCCTCAAATTTTTTAGGTTCAGCGCCACTGCTGAATATATTCAGGAACATCCACCGTGACAGACTTTGAACCTTACATTTCATGCTATTGTTTACTGGTGGAAATATTCTGTTTTGTTCCTGAATGTAAACATGGCAAACATAACCACTTTTGGCAGTCTACCACACAGATCTTTCGGAGAAAGCCTTCACAGTGTTTGATCAGAGTTTGTTCACCAACATCAGTGGTAAACATCTGTTCAATGTCAGACATTAATGAACAAATCCTTTGTGTCGGGATTTGATTAACAATCTCACACGGGGAAGTGCTCCTTCACAGCTGCAGTCATGGTTGTCCATAATCGAAAACCGCAAAATATTAGAAGGTCATTACAACAAAGAGCAGAATAAAACAGATGAAGAACTATTACAGTAACAAAGGATGGATGATTCTTGCAAACAGATCAACACAAACCTAAATTAATGGTTAGTAATTTTCGTATTTTCATTCAGATTTTGTTGGATGAAAAGCAGCAGATTTTAGTGTCTCCACAAATACATTTGTTGAATCACTTCTCTTTGTCAGCTCCTGTCTTTATTTCTTGAGTTAAGTTTTAACGTCCTTGACAGCAGTCCTTGAAGCGAGCGTAAATAAAAAAAAAAAATTGACTTGAAACAAATTCGTCAAGAACTTTTGAACAGGAGTCAAGAAGAGTGCGTATGAAAGAAAACACTTCTCTTTTTGTTGCCTGAGAGTTCTGTCATTTGAGAGAGATTTTCAAAAGTGGGTCTCTGTTCAGATTTGCATTGTCGAATGAAAGCGCTTCATTTTCGCTCACTTGCCCTTTCATTCTCTTCCTGTGCCTGCACCTCTTTCCTTCCCAGTCGCTGCTAAGATCCATACCATTCCCCCCCCCCCCCCCCCCCATTCCAGCAACTTCATTCTTCTCCCGGTATAATAGTGGATTTTCCATGGTGGATTTTGTGGTGGGCTATTTCAGGCTCTGTACTGGCTCCTACATGCACCACTGTAATCCAATTGTGATAGTGTTAATTTTTAAAGCGTTATTATTGAAATTGCTGAGACCTAATTTTCTGATCCTGTCACCGTTGACGACTGCTGTAATCAGCTAATACAAGTTATTCCAGGCCATTAAGTCACTCGCAGGGATTGGTCGTGGTCAGTGAAGCAGCGGGGAGGGAGTGGAACGATAATATCTGTCTGGGATGTATAGCTTGTGTGCGCATTGGTGCTTGCAGTCATACAGGCAATCTATTTGTCTCAGTTTAACAAATCCCAGAGAGACTTTTTTTCCCCTCTTTTGTTACGTGTGTGTGTGTTCAGCTATGAGTGACCAACAGCAAGTCCTCTCAAAGGAGTTTGAATGGTACTATAAAGCTCTGCCTGTGTGTGTTTTATTTTTGTTTGGGTCCAGGTTCACGTCAGTGCTTTTGAAACTTGTTTCAATGCAAGAACACTTTTATGAGTGGCAGTAGAATACTAATGTTCGTGTGAGTTGTCGCTGTTACTATGGTTGGTGTGCGTGTGTGTGTGTGTGTGTGTGTGTGTGTGCAGGGGGGTCATTGTACCTCACACAGATTATTTTCTCTCCAGTGACTAATCTGTGAATAGACGTAACACACACACACACACACACACGCACACTCACATTGTGTTACATACAGGCGATACGGCCTGGACTCACAAACAACTCTTTTTGACTACTTGGTTGCCAGGAAACTTCGCCTGAGTCTTTGAGAGTGAGGGATAATAAAGGGAATGAATTGTGTGTGTGTGTGTGTGTGTGCATGCGTGTGTATCTGGCCTCTGCCACTGTCTGAGCTACTGGGGGCAGTTGGTTAACTCTCTTCGGGGGTGTGTGCTGCAGCCGGGGCTGTTAGCGTTGATTGCCTCTCAGACATCACCAGCTTAGACAAACCTCTGGACACAAAGCTCGGGGCTTCCTCGAAGCTGCTGAATCTCTCACAGACGAGGCCGAGCTGAGGCTGAGACAGACCGACCCGAGGCTGAGGATTTGTTTAAAATGTTTTAGATTTTAAAAAAAAATATATATAAAAGGTTGGGTTTCGACACCTGCATGGAGGACTGAAGCAGTTTACTCTGGACACCTATTGTGGACTGAGAGGATGAAATTGGTAAGTTTGAATGTGTTGTTCAAACTCAACTCTAGTATACGGACTTCATGATTAAAAAGCTACTTGACCGAAGTGTGTGTACACACTTGCTGTCCTTGAAAAAAAAGTACAGCTAATCCGACAGTGATGTTGCCAGGCCAAGAGCCTGTCATTATGCTGCCTGGTGCTGAGATGACTTTCTGGACAGTTTGACTGCAGTGGATGCAACTTTAATAAACCGCAGATAGAAATCCAGCAGTGACAGTTTGGAGAAACCTGAAGCGGCCGTCTAAGACGAAGAGAGGCACCCTGGGTAAGTGGGTTTCATTTGCCAACAGATGTGACAGCAAGCAGTATATTTATTATTTTTTGTGAGATATCTCATAAAATGCACACGATTGAAAGCAGTTCCCGACAGCAAATGACAGTTAGTAGCATTGATGTATGTTAGATGTGTTTAAACAGCATGTATAGCATCAGCTCAAAAATATGGGCCTCTTTTTGTGTGAATTTTATGGAACGGTGTCTGTGTAATCCCATAAAGACTGACACCAGCTGCCTGCCACAGAACAAGACAGGATGTTGTTGATTAAAAGTTATCACACTCATAAACAAAGCGAGATCAAATTGTCCCCAAAGCTTTCACCGTTCTCTTCATTCATTACTGCTTAAGCCTAGCTGTTGCAGTCTGCTACTTGTTGTCAGTGATGTAAATAAAGAGGTGGATAAACTATCATCAGCTATCAGGATCATGCTGCAGTTAATCAGCATTATAAAAAAGATAATGGCTTCGGCAAAGCATTGATTTTTTTTCCCGCTTTCATTACACTCCCTGTCATCTAAATCTGTGCTCGGTTTGATGCCACTTGCAATGAATTTGTCTCATAAACGTTTAATGTCGAACTAAAAATCAAACAGAGAGCCCTCCGCTGCCCTTTGTAGTATTTTGTATAACGTTAGAAAGAAACTTTTTCATCATCTCTCGTTTCTCCCACAGACCTCAAATGTGCTTTTTTAATCACCACACAGGCTGACTTAACAAATCCTACTTTTTTATTCAGGCTGCTCTTCTACCCAACTTCATTATTTTACTTCACATTACCTGACATAACAGAGACTTGACATGCTTTGGCAACCTGCTGCCTCCTTGATCCGTTTCTGAGACATAATTTGGGGACCTATTCAACCACCTTTTGAAAGCCACTGAGCTGAGGGTAAATTATTTGTTGAAAATTAAAGACCTTTGCACACCATTCAACACAGACTTGTTTGGATAGACTGGAAAGAGCCAACAAAAGAAGTCCGCTGCCGCTGTGACTCTGCTGTATGATTATGGTGACATGACAACCCGCTGTGAAACGGCTATAGAAGGTTGCTAAGGGATTACTTGAGCTGGGAACATCTTGTTTCATCATGTTACACCTAGAAATGCGAGGAATCTATTATTTGACAGTGAGTCCTCAGCACAGACTGGCACACACATGCTTTACCGTCCTGACCTTGTCTGGCATGCTGCTGATTGATTGGCAGGTCTGCACTGTGATCATGGGAACGAGGATGGAGGTGGCACAGCTTGAGGGCAGGATGAACACTGATGACTATAGAAAGCTACAGGGGCTTTTTCTGGTAAGTGTTTAACTGGTTTCTTTTTGCCAGTTTATTAATAGCCTCATACTGCAACACCTTTAAATGAGGCATTTATGCTCATTTTTCAAGTTCATAATTGTATTTTGTGATACTAATAAAATAGGTTTACATGCTTTAATGTTCAGAAAACACATCAGTTCTCTCATATTGTCCAGTGTATTCCCCCCTCTGTCTGAAAAGCTCTGTTTTAGCTCCTGTCTCTTTAAGCCCCCCCCCCCCCCAAAAAAAATCCAGTCTGCTCTGATTGGTCAGCTGTCACACACCTGACCCAACACCACTAACAATAGCAGCTGTTATAAATCAATTTATCCTTGCAAAACTAGCCAAACTCATCATAGATTATGCAAATATGTGACATGATCACTGAATTGAAGCCAGGACTACTGACGTGTCAGGAGTCTTTCTATGGGAGGGAGGAGCTTTGGTTGGTGTGAACTTTTTTAACTTTCAAGACCTTTTTCATACATAAGAACCTCTATAAAACACTGACAAAAAGTAGCATAATGGGTGTCTGGCCTTGGTCAGTCTCAGAGGCTGTGTTCAGTCCTGGTTTGGCCATGTTCACTGGGAGGGTGCTGAGCATGGTTCTGTTGCTGCCTGCTTTTCCCACTCCAGTTCTGGTGCCCATGCTGGCAACATTCTCCAGTGGGTCTCCCCCATCCCTGGCCTGAAGATCTCCTCCTCTTAGAAGAGTAAAAACCAACACTAGCTCCCAGTCCTGACCACTGGCTGCATGGCTAATTGATCTGACTAGGTAATGGCAGCTACAGTGAGCAGCAGTTTGCGTTTACTCTGCAGATTCTTACACGTCGCACCTTTTAGAAAAAAGTGATTGAGTTAGTGTATCTCTCTGTACCAGTATCCCACAGTACCACACCTCCAAGTCTCATAAGAAATGTGCAGACACATCTGCTGTTAATCTCGATACAGGACCCCTCAGGTGAATCTCGCTCCCTGTCCAGAGCTGAGTTCATTCATATGGCTTGGTCATCGGTTGGCCGTGGCTCCACGGAGGAATACGGCCTGTTGTTCGACAGCGTGGTCATCACGCAGGAGCACCGAGGCCTGCTCCTGGACATCGACGCTGTGAAAGAAGAAGGGCGTGTCGACTGGGGAGGTCTGTGCTCTTTTCTGCTGATGGAGCTCTCCGACAAAGTGAAGAACACCAGAACCAGCAGTGTGCCTTGCTGGAAGCCACCGCGCACTTTGACCTGTCCACACCGAGACCCGGTCCAAAAGGTAAAAAAGGGTCAATGAGCTCTTTGAGACATAAGAGAAGGAGAGTTTGTTGTGAGTTAGAACACATTGGCCATTTTAAATAGATCTTTAGCAGGATGTTATCTTTTTTCTTGGCCTTTGGCTTTTATTGATAGAACAGCTGGAGACATGACAGGAAAGAGGTTGCGGGGGGGTAGTGACACACAGCAAGGGGCCCCAGGCCGGGACTCAAACCCAGCGCCACTGCAGCAAGGACAAAGCCTCTGTACATGGGACGCCCGCCCTACCAACTGAGCTAAACAGCGCCCCAGCAGGATGTTATCTGAAATACATTTTGACATTGACTGACTGTAGAATCCAAAACTCTGCTGACTTGCTGGAATTCCAAATTATTAAACATTGTGTAAGGAGAATGTCTGAAAGTATTAGGGTCTTGCTCATCAAAATGGCACACCTCTTCTGAGATAAATGGCTCTGGACTCCTTTAAGTTTAACATCTATCAATTAATATGTAAATGAAGCGGCCGGGAATAAAGTGCCTACTGCTGTGGTTAAAGTGATGGCTCACCACTTTAATCTTTCAATCCAGAGAATGTCAAAATGTCAGAGTGTTGTGTAAGTTGTTTTGCAAATGGCTGGAAGGTTTCGACCCCTTTAGCTTAGATCAGTCAAAGAGAGGCAGACGGATTGATGTTGCTCAGAGGACTCTCATTTCTGTCCGTTCAGTAAAGTGTGGCGAGATTTCAGCTATATAGACAAAATGCAAAATGTGAAAAAAACACT